>NC_043702.1:9171728-9173820 GCF_006229205.1 Suricata suricatta | reverse complement strand
AAATATTAGAACAAAGTCACATAAGTTACAGGAAACTGAATTTGCAGTAAGTTCCCCTTTATCTGTGGGGGATGCCTTCCAAGCCCCCCAGTGGCTGTCTGACACTAAGAATGGCACCAAAACCTACATATATATATATATATATATATATATATATATATATATATATATATATATATATATACATACTTCTTCTTATGCAGGCATGCCTATGATGAAATTTTATCTACACATTAGGCACAGTAAGAAATTAACCACAGGGGGCTTGGGTGGCTCAGTTGGTTGAGCATCCGACTTTGGCTCAGGTCATGATCTCACAGTTTGTGGGTTTAAGCCCCACGTCTGGCTCTGTGCTGGCAGCTCAGAGCCCACTTCTGATTCTCTGTGTATGTGTGTGTCTCTCTCTCGCCCCTCCCCTGATCACACTGTCTCTCCCTGTCTCTCAAAAATAAATAAATGTTAAAAAAATTTTTAAAGAAAGAAATTACCCACAATAACTAGTAATAAACTAGAACAATTGTAATAATATACTCCCATGGGAGTTATATGGTCTCTCAAAATGTTTGATTGTACTGTACTCACCATTCTTCTTGTGACAATGTGAGATGATAAAATGCTTACATCATGAGATGAGGTGTGGGGAAATGACATAGGGGCTGTGATGTAGTGTGACTATTGACCTTCTGATGATGTGTCAGAAGGAGGATCACCTGTCTCCAGACCATGGTTGACCACTGGTAAGTGAAGCCAGGGATAAGGGATACATTTGGGGGACAGCTACAGTTTGATATTCAGAGGAATGGGCATGTGTGTCTTTTGAATTGTTGCCGTCCCATTGCTATAAACTCGAGTCAAGTGACATTGTCTCAGGGACGAGATGGCTCTTTATAAAATTTCTTTTTACATTTATTTATTTTTGAGAGACAGAAAGTGAACAAGGGAGGGGCAGAGAGAGAAAGAGACACGGAATCTAAAGCAGGCTTCAGGCTCTGAGCTAGCAGTCTGCCTAGAGCCTGGCATGGGGCTAGACCCCATGAACCGTAAGATCATGACCTGAGCCAAAGTCAGACGCTCAACAGACTGAACCACCCAGGCACCCCTGATATAGATTTTTACATAAGTATAGCTCTAGATCTTTGCTGAAAAGATCTTTCTGTCTGTGAAAATGATCAATTCCCGAAGAATCTAGCTATGTCTTACTTTCTACTAGAAGATGGTCCAAAGCTTCACACAAATACTGACTCTAGAGACTGAATGAGGGAGATAAGAGTAGCCACCAGCAAAGAAAGGCCAGCAGTCCATGAGAAACCCACTTTAAGGTGGGTTGGTGTCTATCTGGTGTATTAAGAGTGGCAGGGATAAGAGTCTCAAAACACACCCTAGCAAAGATTGGCAGTTCTACACGAGTCAGGTAAGAGCCGTGGAAGCTAAGTCCACTTATGAGAAATGACCCACAGGGATGATTTGAAGGGAGCAATATAGGACTGTGTTCATGGTTAAAAAACCACAGAAGCATGAAGAAATGACCTCAGTGCAAACTGTCTTTCATAGTGGGGGAGAGAGGGCAAGTAGGGAGCTGAGAACCCAGAGCTAGTGTTGGCTTCGTAACACAGGAGAGGAGACTACTTTTGAATTTACAGACACTGTCTCTAGCCTCTACCCTACTCATTGAAATAAAGAAGACACTAACACAATACAAACCAGATTCTCAGTGGTTTAGGTTGGGCAGCCCGGAGCCAGCTGGAGCTGGAGCTGGGTAGAGCTGGGCATACCTCTGATGCTGCACATTTAGTCCAAATTTCCATCTTATGAAAGGACAGAAGTATTTGAGATAATGTGTTTTTAGAACTATCTTCCAAATCAAAATTATAATTTAAAATAATAAGAATTATGAAACCACATCATAAATCAATACGCATTTTGCATTTTCTTTCATTATCTACTCAAAGTCATGCCTACTGTACCTCTAAACATTTCATTAAATCCAATTATACAGCAAACACTCCCAAAATAAACTTAGATTGTATTGCAGTTTCACTTAACAGTATATAAAATGCTGTGTTGTGACAGGTATCAACTATCCATTAGATAC
>NC_043702.1:9165619-9171628 GCF_006229205.1 Suricata suricatta | reverse complement strand
TGGCCAATTTTTGGAAACTCTCCATTCTCCCCCATTATTCTTTCATCTGTTTTATCATTTGAATTTTGCACTAGCCTGAAAGGGATCTTCTTATACTTCGATGTCTTCCAACATTTTTTTTTACCACCATCCTTCCCAAATCACTCTATGTCAAATTGTATGAAATGCGTCTTTCCGTTACTCTTGAATGTTACGCTGCATTTCACTTGGGTTAGCACTGTGTGTGACCACCCGCACTGCTGTTCAATATAACTATTGTCTCCTACTAGTGACTATACTGAACAGTACTGGAGGAGGCCTGGCTTTTCACCAATATGACCCCAATTTCCTTTCTCAACCCCCCCAAGTGTAAAGCCAGACTCACAAACACAGATGTACGTTCACCCATCTTCATCATGGTCCCCAAGTTGCCTGCTCCTGGGAAAAGCTTTCTCTCTTCATCCAGCTGATGAGGCCACGGGGCAACTCCAGAGTCCTGTGGCACCTCCTCTCAATCCCTGAGGAAGGCCTTCAAGCAGCCTGCCTCTCTCCGCATTCATTTATGGCCTCGCTGGACCTTGTGCTTCATTCTGCCAGCTCTTCTTCCCGGTTTGAGTGTAATGAATACTTGCAAATATTTTTATAGTCAAAATCCATTACAGTTAAAGAGTCTATTGCTTTTCCTAAATAAAGTGGGCAATACTTATTTTACTACAGATGTTGTCATTTTTCCTTTTCCCCAACTTTCATTACAATCCATAAACAAAGGCCAGTTTAGCCCTCCCAGGAGCCTTTATCACACTTGGCAGTAAGCCCATCTGTTCCAGAAGCAAGCAGTTTTCAGTAGCTCTCCACCAGCCAGGTGCTGACTCCTGGTAAATCCTTCATTTCTTCTGACATCAGAAACCGTTTAAGGGACCCCCGAGACTTCCTTGTGCTTTTCTGGGTCCCATTTAATGAGGAACTTTGCAGGCCTCATTTCTCATTTTTATTTTGAGGTGATCTTAACAGCCACCTTTTGTTCTCAACTGTTTTAACCACATTTCATGCTCTACTTCTTGACATGTTCATGTACATCCACAAGTAGAACTTTAGTGAGTGACCAGAGGGGATGATGGAGGCCAGGGAGCTTTCAGAACATACTTGGGTTCACAATTTCTTATTTGTATCATCAGATGATGGAATTCTAGCAAGGAATCTTAAAAATCAGTTACATGGAAGCCCTTTCATTTTTAATATAAGGCACATGTTGTTCTATGTACTTTTTAACCTTGGTTTCTTATACAATTTCCTATTCACCAAAAATGTTTTATTTAAAGCACCTTTTCAGTTTTTTAGCTTTATTCTTTTCCCAGTGACTATTTTCCCCTACCTTGTGTCTGTTCTTTATCATCTTCTTTGGCTATGGTGTGCAAGATCCTACAGTCACATTCCCAGATTTGAATCTTACCTGTGACTCTTTCTTACCAGTTTGGAACCTGGGGAAAATTCTGTGCCTTGACTTTCTCATTTGTAAAATGGGATCATGGTAGAGCTTTCGGAGAGATTAAAGGAAATAGTATACAGAAAATGCTTAAAACATGGCATTGACCATGTTCAATTATGTTAGTAATTACAGTAACCCTTTTCAATATCTGAAAGCTAACCATCCCCCTACTCTTATTTAACTGCCTTTGAATTAGTATTTCGTGTGCTAAACATGGACTCCATTTTCTGAAACCTCCAAAAATATTCCAAGGACAAATTAATGGTCGATATTGAACAATGTGAAGGCTGCAGCTTCTGTCTTTTACATTTCGTAAATAAGTTCAACACATCCGTGCAAAAGCAGGCTGTCATCCTGCATGGCATCTTTCTCTGCCTATCTTTATACGAGTAGTTATGCAAGCACTTTCCGTAAGTGCTTCTATAAATATGTATCTACGCAGCTAGAGTCACAATCACTATTAGAGACAACTGGAATTTAAGAAGGTGACGCTCTAACCTTGTGGGTTGACCTCAAGAAAAATCTCATGGAGCCCAAGAAATCATCCTCTGTCCCACCGTGAGGGACATGACAGTGGGCTTAATCCACATGGGAGTCCTTATGTCCCTATGCTACATGGCCATGTCTTGCTAGGGAAGATGGTTCCATTGTTACTTTCATACATAAATCAGTAGCCTCCTCTTACCGTGTTATATGTAATTACCCACGTGCCTCTTCCTTGAGCTTGAAGATAAAAACCCATTTCCACTACAAACTTCTTCTCTCATTTCATTTTGCAGATCTGTTTACTAAATTCATATTCCACACCCTCTTCTTGACATCCAATTCCAGGTATCTTCCAACTTCAGTTCTCAAGATTTCACACACCTTTTGTATGTGAGAGAAAACACATAAGAGACAAGACTTGCGTATTCATTTTCTTCTTACATTTTAAATCAGGGTGTTTTGTTTTTTAACTTAAGTATCAACTGTGGGGCTTGTTAATGTAGCCTTTTATTCCTACTGGCTGTTAACTTTATTCCACACTGCAGATGAATCTGATGCAGGTGACTCATTACCACACACCTTGGCAACCTCTATCTTTGGTAAACAGTCTGATCTGACAAATACTCATGGATATGATTTTGTGTTTTAAAGGCCCACTTCTGACCTTTCCTCAGAGCTGCACCTTCATTTCTCCAGTCAGGTAACCCACAAACAGCTCAAATGCAATACGTTCATGGCTGAACTCACCACCTCTCCCTCAGACTAGCTCTTCTGTGCTGTCTCAGATGGTGTCATGACAATGTTTGGTCACCCAAGGAAAAAATCCAGAAGTCATCTGTGCTTCTCCAAGTCCCTCTCCTCCGAACATCAGGTCAGCCACCTGGTGTTATTGATTTTAGGTTCTGAAATTCTCTTGAATCAGTTCTTTCTTTCTCATCTCTGTGGAGGGGACATCACTCCAGATCTGAATCATCTTTTCTGATTTACTGCAATGGAGAGCTGAGTGTTCTCCAGCTCCTCAAATACATCTTTCCAGTGATGTCAAAGTGATCTTTCTATAATCCAGATTCAGTCATGTAACCTGCACTGCTTTCAGGTGATCTGAAGTCTGCAGCATGGCACTAGAGGTCTTCTAGGGGCTGGTTGCTCCAAACTTCCTTCGCCTAATTTCCCACCAATCTTTCCCCCAAGCCCAGGTGTTAAAATCACCACTTTTGAAACCAGATAGAAATTTGGAACAATAGAAAAGAATGAAGAGTGCCAGAAATGGGAAACATATGGATAAATACAAATAGATTTTTCTCATTTTTTTAAATTCTTTAAGAAAGAATTCATTGTTGGGGCATGTGGGTGGCCTAGTTGGTTGAGTATCCAACTTCAGCTCAGATCATGATCTCACGGTTCATAAGTTCAAGCCCCACGCCAGACTCACAGCCTGAGCCTGCTTCAGATTCTGTCTCTGTCTCTCTGCTCCTCCCTGATTCACACTCTGTCTCTTTCTCTTTCTCTCTCTCAATAATAAAAATAAGCATTAAAGAAAAAATTCACTGTTTAAACAGAAAAAAATGTAAGTTTAAACATAAATAGAAGAAAGAGTTAAAATGGAAACAGCACAAAACATGGGAGGGAAACCAAAAATACACTATTCCAAGTCTCTTTCATGAAGTGAAGTGATACACCATATTTGAAGGTATACTATGATTTTTAAAAAGGTATACAGTGAACTTTTAAGTAAAACAAAAATGTATAAGCCAATAGAGGACATTAAATAAAATACAAAAAAAAAATCAAAAGGAAACCAGGGAAACAAAAACAAAACCTAAAGTTGGGGGGAAAGATAAATTAGACATGCATAAAACAAACAGCAAGCTGGTAAATATAACTACAAACTTATTGATAATTATACTGATTATGAATGATTGAAACACTCCAATTAAGTGATAGATTGTCATAACAGATAAAAACACAAAACCCAAATAGCAAGACTCAAACATATATTGTCTAGAAATTCACTTACACTACAATTACATAGATAAGTAAAAATAAAAGTATGAAAAAATATTTATATAATGAAACACTAACAAAAAGAAAACTAATGTGATGATACCAATAGTGAACAAAGTAAGTTATAGAATGCAAAAAATAGAAGTAAAAACGTTTCCATAATGACAAACAGAAAATCAATTTGTCAAACAGACATAATAATCCTAACAGTGTATACATCTAATACGTTAAAAACTAACATAAAAGGAGAAATAAGTTCACAATTACAGCTGGAGATTACAATACTGCTTTCTACAATTCTATCAAGGAACTTGACCTAACTGATATTTGTAGAACACTCTATCCAACAATAACAGAATGTACATTCTTTCAAACTGCCTGAGGAAAATTCACCAATATAGACCATCTGCTGAAACATTAGAAAATTCTCCACAAATCTAAAAGAAATGAAATCATAAAGATTATATTATATGACCACAAAGGACTTAAATTAGAAACGAATAACAGAAAGCTTTCTGGAAAACTCATCTCAAAATATATGAAAACTAAATTTACCATGGCCAAAGAAGAAATAACACATAAGTTTAGAATATATTTTGGATTAAATAAAAATGCAAATAAATCTTATCAAATATTCTGGAATATAGTTAAAGTAATGTTTAGAAAGAAATTTATGGTTTTAAGTGCTCACATTGGAAAGAGAGAGGTCTAAAATCAATTGTCTTAGCTTATACCTTAAGAAGATAGAAAAAGAAGGACAAATTAAACACAAGTAGAAAAAAAAGGCTACAGCAGAAATCAATGAAAAATGAAATAGGAGCAGAGGAGGGAGAGAGAGTTGGGGAGAGAGAGGGATGCAAAACCTGAGAGACTATTGAATGCTGAAAATGAACTGAGAGTTGAAGGGGAAGGGGGAGGGGGAAAAAGAGGTGGCGGTGATGGTGGAGGGCACTTATGGGGAAGAGCACTGGGTGTTGTATGGAAAACAATTTGACAATAAAATATTATGAAAAAAATAGAAAGTGGATAAATGATAGGGAAATTCAATTAAACCAAACATATTTTTTAAATCAATGAAATTCATAAACTTCTATCTAAAGCAGTGGCTTCTAAACCTAATGTGCATTAAAATCACCAGGAATGCTTATTAAAATGGATTACTGGACTTTGACTCCAGAATTTCTAATTTAGTAGGTCTGGAGTAGGCCCAAGAATGTTCATTTCTAGCATGTTTCCAAGTGATTCTCTGCTTCTAGGGATTACATTTTAAGAAGCAGAAAACTAGACCGATCAAGAAAAAAAGGGGGCCGTTAAATACAAATTGTTAATATCAGGACTAAGAAAGGAACATTACTATAAATTCTATAAATACTAGGAGGATAATAAGGTCTAAATAAAAATAGCAACTTTATGAACAATTTTACACTGGAAATTTGACAATTTAGAGGATATTGTGACATGATTATGTAGAAAATTTGAACAAGTCCTCAAGAAAGTTAAGAAAAAATAAGCAAATTTAGCAAAGATGCAGCATGAAAGTTAATATAAAAATCAATTATTGGGATGCCTTGGTGGCTCAGTCAGTTAAGTGTCCAACTCTTGATTTCCACTCAGATCGTGATCTCACCAGTTTGAGAGATTAAGCCCTGTGTTGGACTCCACCCTGACAGCCTGCTTGGGATTTTCTCCCCCCCTCTCTCTGCCTCTTGACTCTCCCTCTCTCTCTCTCTCTCTCTCTCTCTCTCTCTCTCTCTCTCTCTCTCTCTCACACACACACACACACACACACACACACACGCACATAAGTAAATAAAAAACATAAAATAAAAAATCAAGTATCTGTATAACCAATTTTTGCGTAACCACAACAAATAGTTGGAAAAGACAACTCAAAACATACAGAAAGCATCAAAATATGAAATTAACCATAGACAAATTTAATTAAACATATAGAAGCTCTATACTCTGAAAACCACATAATCATAATATTGTTGAGAGAAATTAAAGAAGACCTTAAGAAAATAGACACCACTGTATATATATATATATATATA
>NC_043702.1:9162553-9165519 GCF_006229205.1 Suricata suricatta | reverse complement strand
TGGTGTCAATTTTATTTAAATTTCAAAGGACCACTGATATGAGAACAACACCTTCACTGACCCCATGAGCTATGAAGTCACTCTTTGGTACTAAAGCTTCTGTATGTGGTAGAGAC
Organism: Suricata suricatta; assembly: GCF_006229205.1. NCBI lineage: Eukaryota > Metazoa > Chordata > Mammalia > Carnivora > Herpestidae > Suricata > Suricata suricatta. The sequence continues at coordinate 9,165,403 of NC_043702.1, read as the reverse complement.
ACATGGGGTTAAATCTGCTGCACTGAATGAACAGGGCATTTAAGAGATAATCCCTAGACTAGGCAGTGAACTTGAGGTCTAATTCATCTTCATATCCCCAATACCATGCAGAGGACTTGGCATGAAGAAGTCAAATAATGTTGCTATAAGGATCCGGCTTGTGAGTGACCATCCTGACAATGTGTTCTTAGAAGAGATTTAGAGTTTGGGGGCTGAAACATTTTCTCCACCAAGTGAGCTCAGAGTCTTCTCCTGGCTCTCATTTTTGCTATTTCCATATAGAAGTTCATCCCAACCCCCAGAAGAAAGACAACATTAGTGCAAATTCAACAATTGTCAGGCCAGCTTGGGGTCCAGACCTACAGTACCCTAACCCACCTGCCATTGTGTCAGCCGGTTCCAGGATGGCCTCAGCCTCTGCTTCCTGTATACAGTCTCTACTAACTAAAATTGAACCAAAAGGTTGGCCTGTGCTTTGCTGTGTATTGGAAGACATCAGATATACTTTTCATGGATGGTTCTGGAGGAAATATAGAAGAATTTCTAACCATAAACTCTTTCAGCATATGATCTTGGATTGTACCAGTAAGTTTCTCTTTAGGTACACCTTGCTCTTCCCAGTTACTGTAGAAGTTGCAAGAACTGGAATGATCTTTCGGTTCTTAATGGAACTAAGGCTCCCATAGTTGATCATGTCATGACCCTATTTCACCGTCATCGGTACCAGATCAGGGATCATTTCGAAGCTTCCTCTTCCTGGCTTCCTCATTCCTTTATTTTTTTCACTTACAGATGGTTCTGCCGTTTCACTTCCTGTTTGGTTTCTGAACTCTGGGCATGAGACATGGAGACGGGGAGCCCTCTCACTTAGCTTTTGTAACCTTCCCTTGGGCTGACAGAACAACGCTGGCGCTGCAGAATTCTGTGGGCGTGGGGCGGCTCCCCCACTGCAGCCTTGCGGATAGCCGCCATCCTGGGGGATGGTTCTGGCCAGTGAAGGAGAGAGGGCAAATGCCCTGGGCTGGAAGGGCCACGTGTGAGCCACAGCCCTGTCTCTTAGCTGCTCTGAGCACTTGGCCAAACCACTTGTTCTTCCCCATCCTGCATCTTCTGATGCACTCTTGCCCTGTCTCTTCAGTAGCTCTGAGGCTCTATCTCAGGTTCTCAGGATTATGTAAATCCCAGCTTTTTGTACATTATCGCTGGAAAAGACTGAGGTTTAAGCCAAGCTCGACATGAATCAGAAAAACAACTGTGACATTTTTGTAGCTGAGTATAGGGGATAAAGCCATACCTTCCACAGTGAAGTTCATGAGACCTGTGGCCTTGCTCTCCTATATAGAGCTTCTTTTTCTCTCTCTCTATAAAACTCCACATCCACATGCTCCCTCTGTGAGTGAGCAACCCCCCCACCCCGGCCCTTTCTGCAGCTCTGATCATGGTTTACCTTAGCGGGAGTCCCCTCCGGGCACCTGAGACACTTCTGTCACCATGGACCTTCACACAGAAAGTCCAGACAAGGCTCATCTGTTGCACTGGTCATTCCCTCCTCCTTTCTAGTACTACCCATGCACCTGTCCCCAGGGCATTGCCTTCTCCTGGCACAAGATGGACACAGGTAGGGTGGCAGGACTCAAATGTCCCCACTCGGGCAACTGGGTTGTCCCAGTTGCATTTTAATTTTTTTTTTTTTTTGAGAAACAGAGAGAGGCAGAGTGAGAGCAGGACAGGAGGAGAGAGAGGAAGACACAGAATCTGAAGCAGCCTCCAGACTTTGAGCTGTCAGCACAGAGCCTGATGTGGGGCTCAAACCCATGAACCGTGAAATCATGACCTGAGCCAAAGTTGGATGCTCACTAGCTGAGCCACCCAGGCAATGAGTCCTTCACTTTCACTTTTCCTCAGGCTCCTCTCTTCTTACAAGGGCACATTCAGAGACAGGGTGCTCGCTATACACAGCCTGGGAGAGCTCCATGCCTGTGGTCTCAGAGCAGCAGCAGATTATCCAACTCATGGTTGTTGTCAGTGCTGATCGGTTTGTTATTATTTTTATATGACTCCGATACATTTCAAGAAATAAATGAAAAATGGTTCCCATGTTGTCACAGGCACTTTGCCAAGTATTTCAGACACTTATGGATGTCATTAGGTAATTATCGTATTTACTGTCAATAGCCCTCATTAATCTCGTGCACAGGGAGAGGAGTCTTTCAGAGAATAATTGCTGCAAGCTGGAGCTCTCTCCCCCAGGGTGAAGCCGTTTTCTGTAGTCTGCACCCCCAGAGTAGTGGGGACACAAGCCCACATCCTCCTCTGACACCATTTTCTGTAGCCTCTCTTATCCCAAGTTTATAATATCACTGTCTTCCCTGTGAGCAAGGGATGGTCCCATTTGGTTGTGCTAAACCAACCGGGCTGAGCTCCTTTTGTGCACCAAATACGATGATCATGACAGAAAGATAGATGAGACATGTTCTCTCCCCCAAAAGGAGTTCACTATTGATGAACTCTGCAGATAATGTTGACTGCGAGGTGTGCACAAGAGTGGAAACACATACAGACCTGGTTCAGGAAAAGGAAAGAGGAGTTCTCTCTGGAGGATTAAAAGAGGTCACAGTGACAGCAATGCCTGGGTTCTAAAGGGTAAATGGGGCGCCTGGGTGGCTCAGTCAGTTAAGCGTCTGGCTTCGGCACAGGTCATGATCTCGAGGTTCATGGGTTTGAGCCTTGCGTCAGGCTCTGTGCTGACAGCTCAGAGCCCGGAGCCTGCTTCAGATTCTGTGTCTCCCTCTTTCCCTGATCCTCCCCTGCTCACACTGTCTCTCTCTCTCTCTGTCAAAAAATAAAAAT
>NC_043702.1:9036138-9162453 GCF_006229205.1 Suricata suricatta | reverse complement strand
TGCTCACACTGTCTCTCTCTCTCTCTCTCTGTCAAAAAATAAAAATTTTAATATATATATATATATATATATATATATATAAAGAGTAAATAGAAGTTTGGGATGCCAACGTTTTGGAGAAAAAGTATCGCTACAGCATAAACGGTTGCCTTTCTTCCTCCTTGTCCCTGCCCTGGCTTTCATAGGAAGACCTAGGGCATTAGGGAAATGGAAAACTGCAGGATAAAGTGACTAGTGGATTGTGCTTTGGAAACAGTAGGTCTTACTGGCTGTTGGAAAGAGTAGACTGGAGAGACAGCAGATGAATGATAATAATAACTGTAAACATATACCTAGCACTCACTATGTGCCAGGCATAATTCTGAGTACTTTACACGCATTAACTCATATAAATGCTTTCCCTATTTTACAGCTGTCAGAAAAGACTAAGTGATTTATCAGGAATACACAGCAACGAAAGGGAAGGCAGAGCAAGGAATGCAGGCAGGCTGGTGCCCCAGTCCACAAACTGTAAAACCACAGAGTAAGGGATTATTAGGCCAAGTTTGGGGAATGTTTTCACTGGGACCTGAGATTCAAAAGGTAGAGATGAAATCCAAGTGAAAGATACTAAGAGTAAAAAGGATGCCAAGAAGGATTTTAAAGAAACATAACTATTTCTTTGGCCCCCTCCCCCACCCCCATCCCACTCAGCTCTGGGTTTTTTTTTTTTCATTTTTTAACGTTTATTTAATTTTGAGGGACAGAGAGAGACAGAGCATGAGTGGAGAAGGAATAGAGAGAGAGGGAGACATAGAATCCAAAGCAGACTCCAGGCTCCAAGCTGTCAGCACAGAGCCCGACTTGGGGCTCAAACTCATGAAATCCAAGATGACAACCTGAACCGAAGTCAGACACTTAACAGACTGAACCATCCAGGAACCCCTGGGTATTTTCTTAACACGTTATTCAATGATGAAAACTGCTTCTCATGATTTTGTTTTCTGATAGGCTACTTTTTCTTTAAATGTGACGTTATTTGCTGGGGAGGGGAGGGGGTTGGCAGGAGCTGTTCAAGTGTTATGAGGATAATGGAAAACCTTCAGACAGAGGTGGCCAGAATGGGGGGAAAGTGACAAGGAGGAAGGAACAAGGTGTTCCAGAGATGGGGTTGTCTTGGATAGGGCCATGGGGACAGTCTGGTGTCTGTAAGTGATGAGGACTGAATTAATGTCATTTTCAGTCCCTCCCAGGTTTAGGTCAACAACTTCACATCCCAGTAACCAGGTACACTCATGGGACGAGAGCCAGCAGATGTCCTCAGTGACACTTTCTCCATTTGGTGCCTCTTTTCTCTGCACAAACTCTTGTGTCACACATGGCAAGATTACACCCATTAGTTTTCTTTTCGTGCTTTTGAAAGCATGGCTCCTTCCCAGGCAATTAACCAGAAGACAGCAGACACTGACTTTGCTGGGGGTGGGGGGAGAGGAAACACAACTTTTTGATACTAAAAGAGCCTGTGGGTTTAAGTGAAGAACATTCAGACCATCAACCACGGGGGTAAAAATAAATGCTGTGGAATCAGAGAGACCAGTGGCTCTCAGTGTGGGGGTCCATGTGGTTTTCTAAGTGTCAACAGACTGATCATTCCCGGGATCTGTGTTGCTTCTGCGGTTGTTCACACACTGGCCTCTGGCAAGGGTGAAGTGTTTGCGTACGACCTTCAGCAAAACGCAGACATCACTTCATTGGGTCTCATCAAAAGCAGAACTTGTCTTCTCATTCATCTTTGTCAGACCAGCAGGAGCAGCCAGGCTGGGTCATCCAGGGCCACCATGTCTGTCCCAATGGAGGCAAAGCTTCTAGCCTTCATTCTGCTAATTAGACCTGGGCATGCTTTCACTCCGTGTGCTGGTAACACTCCATCAGTCCCCAGCAATCCCTTTGGATAGTTTCTCACTAGGCTCAGGGAATCTTATGGGCCACTGGGGTAAAGGTAGAGATGGGTTTCAGCGGGCTTAAAAGATACAACCCAGCGATCCTTTTGTAAAAGTCCATTATTCTGATTAGAGACCCCTTGTCTCTTTCCAGAGGGAAGTTCCCACCATAGAATCACTCACCAATTTTCTGACCCCACACTGTGGCCCTGTCCCTGGGATGTTCAGCCTTCCCATAGGATGGTTTATAGGATATTGAAATGTGAAGGGAAAGAGTCCATTGGGGCCTCTGCCAGTCTGCAAGTCAGAGGAGAACTGTTTATTCTATTAGTAAAACCAACAGAGCCTTGCTTCCTTCTCCACTGAAAAATCCCCCCAAGGCACTGAACAGGCTGTGACAGACTGCTTTGGAAAGTGCTAGAAAAAGGGATCTGTTCAACGTTATTTACAATTCAATAAACCATAGCATTTCCCTGGTCTAGCCAGCTTCCTAACTGACCAGACCAAACTCTGCAAAGCTTTTCTGCCACTCAGCAAATATGGGCAGCTCGACTGTTCTCTAGGCCAGCATCTGCACCCTAGTACCCAGCTACTGTGGCCCTGAGTGCCACACAGACAAATGCCATCACACTCAATCCCAGTCCTGTGGGGACATGCAGGTCCTGTGGGACCAACATAGGTCCAAGAAACTACTGCCGTGTGCTTGGGGCAAACTCAGTCAGATCCAACCTGCGGTCCATCCTAGACAGAGACGTAGCACAGGTGGTAGAAACCCACTTGGATTAAAATAACATTACAACAAGAATTACAGATAATTAACTCTACAAACACATTTTCAAAAAAAAAGTTTAATTTCATTCATGTACTGCAGGAGTAATACATAATATTTGTGATGCCTTGATCAACCTGGAGTTGTCTAAAGCAGTGCTTGGCGAAATTAAATGTGTATTCTAGACATTGAAATGTCTTGTTGACCAACAAACAGATTTCAACTGGAGGGGTAGGGTAAGGTCTGCATTCTGACCAGCTCCCAGGGTGACACAGATGGTGCTACAATGAGTCTAAGTAAATTGGGGTCTGGCAAATGGAATAATCTCTTTCTATCCCTAACCCACTCAACCCATCTCTCTGATTTATTTTCCAGGCTATATTATTCTATAATCTGTTTTCTTCACCAGCTATAAAAGATGAGCATCCTTCCAAGTCAACATCAAAAAAAATGTAACTCATTCTTTTTATTACAGATGCAGAGTACCATAAGTGAAATGCCATGACTTATTCACCTTGCCTCTCATGGATGGAGAGTCTAGATGTTTCTAACTTTGGGGCCATCTTTAAGCTTGTTTCTTTAAAAAATTTATTTACTGTTTATTTATTTTGAAAGAGAGATAGTGAGCCAGCAGAGAAAGACAGAGAGGGAGAGAGACAGTGAGAGAGAGAGAGAGAGAGGGAGGGAGAGAGGGAGAAAGAGGGGGAGAGAGAGAGAGAGAGAGAGAGAGAGAGAGAGAGAGAGAGAGAGAGAGAGAGAGAGAATCCCAAGCACAGAAGCTGATGCAGGGCTCAATCCCACAAACCATGAGATCATGACCTAAGCTGAAATCAAGAGTTGGATGCTTAACAAACAGCGCCACCCTAGCTCCCCTTTAAGCCTGTTCTTATTCATGTTTCTCTGTTACTGAGCCAGAAGGAGATCTGGGTGAGTAGCAAGTTCAGCTGTGCCTAGTACACTGAGTTCCGTATTTCTCCAAGTGAGCGGAGGCAGTAATTATGTCATTGACATTGGTAAGCCAACTGTATGGCACACAGGGGCGTAACTTCAGAACGTCCTTCCTGTAAGAGATCCTCCTGTTGAACAAGGAGGACTGTGACATTGCAGGATAAACACAATTCATCCTCCTTGGCCGTCAATCTTATGTCAACATCATAGAGAGGAGGGAAATCCTTATTTTCATGGCAAGACACACAAATGTGTAACAAAGAGGAAAACACAAAATTCACAGCTTGTAAGATTAAATCATGAGAGCTCAAAAATATTGTTTAGCTCATGGCTGGTTGTTTTAGGCCCTTTGGGTTACATAGAGTCCCTGCTTCTGTGCACATAGAAGCAATTTGGTGGGTAATACTAAGGATCAGTTCCATGCCTGAGAAAATTCATAGCTGAGAAAATTGAGGTTCAAGGTGACTCACTAGCCTATGATATTGGATTAAGTAAAGCAGACCAGGAAAGGAATCTAGGGCATTAAGGTGAAAACCAAAACATGTGAAGCTTTGCAAAGCTAAGAACAGTTCAGAAGTCACCTGTTTAAGGGTGCCTGGGTGGCTCAGTCGGTTAAGCATCCAACTTCAACTCAGGTCATGATCTTGCAGTTCATGAGCTCTAGCCCCTCGTCCAGCTCTGTGCTGACAGCTCAGAGCCTGGAGCCTGCTTCAGATTCTCTGATCACCTCTCTCTCTGCCCCTCCTCTAATTGGGCTCGCTCTCTCAAAATATAATAAATTTTTTTAAAAAGTCACCAGGTCAATGCAGTGGCTGTTAACTCTTTCTGCGTATTAAAATCTGTAGAGAAGCTGCTAAAATCTCCCATGTTCAGGCCCGACCTCAACCAACTAAGTTAGAATTTCATGGGGTGAGACCCAGAAATCGGTATTTTCCAAAGCCCCCAGATGATTCCAGCGTTGAGCCAACAATGACCAGGTCTAGCAAATCAAGCACAGGAGGCCCAGTGAAATTTGAATTTTCAGATGCCTACTTCATTTTTTAGTGTAAGTATGTTCCAAATATTGCATAAAACATATTTATGCTAAAGAGTTATTCATTGTTTATATGAAATCAAATTTGCCTGAGCATCCTCAATTCCATCCAGCCCCTTGAGTCAAGTTTAGCAGCCAGGCTTCAGGGAAAATCTCTGTACGGATGCCATTCAAGGTCAAGGTGCCAAGCTCTGTGCACTGATTGGTAAATCCCAAATTTGTCCATTCTCAGACAGGACTCAAGAGCCAGAAAGGTGACATCAAGACTTGAATCATCAAGGCCCCTGGGCTAACACTTATGACTTTTGCTGTCGATTTAAAGAGAGAAATAAGATGTTAGTTATTGAAAAGCAAGCAAAGCAGGTGGTAGATATTAGTGGTTTGTGATGCTCTGCTATGTGTGGCTTACAGTCTGCCAGAGTATCCTTTCATCTGGACCTACCCCCCCCACACACACACATGGAGTAAATATGCCCCTGATGGGATCCTGACAAAGGCTTAAATGTTCCCAGCAAAGACAAAGTTCCTTCCCATGACCACAGATTCCCTTCACTTGAGGCCAGGGGCTGCTAGCCGAGCATCTTCTGCAAGTGACATGGAGGTTTCTGCTGTGACATTGCTTCTTCCCCATGCCTTGGGTCTCCCAGGCCCGGCGAACGGGAAGCTCAGAGCCCTGCCCACCTCTGCCAAATCCTTCAGGATTTAAAATGCACCCAAACCAGCAAGAAACAAAATACCTGTCTCCTAGTCAGAGCAGCACAACAACATGATGAAAAGAGAAAGGCCGGCCTTGGGGGTCCCATAGCTTTCTTCCTGAAACAAGGAGACCCGTTTATTAGGTAAAATGCTGTCAAGTGGCCACAGGAAGTTTTGGGGGCCAGAAGTTACCAGCTGGTGGCTTGATTTGAGCCATGTCTACGCAGGAATGGTCTAAGGAAATTATCCAATAGGCCTGACCTCACAGAGCTCAAGAATTTCTAGACTCATTTGTAATTTGTGAACCATGAATCTATGACATGTAAGCTGCCCTCTTTGTAAAAGTACTGAGGTCCCATAATCCAACCTCACGGTCCACACACACAGACGGGCTTTCCCAGCACACATTTTCCGATGCTGCTACTCATGGCAATGGGAAATGTTGCCCATGGAAAGCAGGGGCTTGGCTCTGGGTGTTTAATTCAAGACCAACTCCCATTCAAACAGACCCCAAATCCAAGACAAGCAATGTGTGGGCAAGGGGAAAAAAGCAATGACTAGGACTTTCAGCAGAGCACATGTGAAGGAAGTGGGAAGGAAAGCTGGCTTTCTCCAGCTCAACATCCTAGGTCCCCAGCCCGGGAGCGTGTGGCCGCCTTGCCAGCCCGGGTTTCCAGCCAGTGTTCAGAGATTTCAGCCTCCCAGCAGATACACACACAACCAATTAGGCCCTGTCTTCCTCCCTCCTGGCGCTCCAGATGGCCTCTGCTAGGATGCGACTGTGTTCTTGCTCCAAACATGATCAATTACAGCCCAGAAAACTCTTGAAGACATTTGTTGCCCCTGAGGTTAAGCCTGAAATCCCATTTCTTCACTAAGGTCCCCTCTGATCCTTGGAATCAGAATGCTTCCTGGGGCAAAGAGCTCATTTCATGAGGCTGCCTGAGCTCCCTGGTCCTTCCCAGTAGCCACAATGACTCATGCTGCAGTGGTCCACCCATAATCCTCTGTGGGCGAGACCACCTGGCCACCACCGGGCACAGCATGCATGGCACCAGACCACCCTGGCCCTGGTCCCTGGAGTGCCTCTGAGGCAGGTGCCCGGTCCCATGGGACACAAAATTTCCCATGGCTCCACTGGCTACTTACCTGGTTCATGTACCAAAGGACTCTGGAGCTCCTGATATATTCTGGACTCCATACTACACAGTAGGAGCCCCAAACACATAAGACAGAGTCTCTGCCTTAAGAGATAAGGCCCTTGCAAGAGCCTTCAAACCCTTACCCACAAGTCCACGTCCAGTGCAGGAAATCCTCAGTGAAACAGATGAATGTTTATGTACAGAGAGGGTCATTGGAGTTTCACTGGCAAAAGCAAAAAGATGGAAATCCCTCGAGTGTCCAACAATAAACATACAATTAATATTTTAGAGGGTATAGTAGGCTAGCATGCCGCATGCCTTCATTCATTTCTTTATTCAACAAATATTCACTGAATACCTACTTTGTGTGTGTCTGAAGTCCAGGCTCTGAGGAGACAGGTGTGAGCAAAAAAGAGGAGGGTCCTGCCTTCCCACAGCTTAGTGGGGTGTGCACGTGGTATATTTGGAAATGATTAGGACTAGGAGAAAATTAAGTGGGAATGGTGTCTAGGGATTGATAGGGGCTTCTCTTTAACACAGGTCATGGCTGGTCTCCCTGGGAAAGAAATATTTGATCATTAAAAACTATCCTTTGAGATGAGCGTGGGGGGATGTATGCAAGTGTTGAGTCATCACGTTGTATATCTGAAGCGAATATTACAGTGTATGTGAACTAATTGGAATTTAAATAAAAACTTAGAAAAATATATAAAACTATGCTTAAGGAAGGGGAAATGGCCCTGAAAGAATGTTAAATTGAAAAAAAAAAAAACAAGTAAAAAAACAGTAATCAGTACAATTCCAGGTTTGTTTTTCAAGCACAGACACCCCGCACACACACACACATGCGGGCATTGACCTGAAGCTGGGAACCAACCTCTGCATGCCCACCCGCCTGGCTCACCAGCCCAAAGCCATCCATCGGTTTCCTCATGGAAATCACACCTCCAGGAGGCCTTCCTGGCTTTTCTTATACCTGTCTCTACATTTGTCTCTTGCCCTCCTGGCCAGGCAGAGACCCCCACCTTACTCTCTGGGCATGTGACATCACATGGTGCAACCCACGCGCCTCCTCGTGGAATGTCCCCGGGGATGGCTGTATTCTTTGGGGTGGCTTTTTGGGGGTTACCTAATGCTTCCTCTCGTTGCTTCCTAAAGTCCCATCCTTCCTTCCCTGCCCCCCCCATGACCTTAGTCCTTCCCAACTAGAGATTTAGCGGGGCTGCTGCCCCCGTGCCTGGGGGAGGGGGGGGAAGATGGACTCCACAGCTCCTGAGATGGCATTTCATTATTTTACTTTTACTTAGTATTCCATTACTGGTGAATTAGAAATTTTTTCCTTCTTTTTAGCACATGGGCTTCTGTAAATCACCTGTGCCCTTTCTGACTCCTTTGGCTTTTAGGACTTTACATACTGGCTTTTGTAAGCTTTGGAAATACTAAGAATATTATCAATGCTCTAAGAAAATTCCAACAGGATGGGCAATGGATGAAGGCACCAAGGGTAGTATTTGAAGTATTTGCACTAAACATAAAGTCTTCTAAATCCTGCAGAAAAATCACTGGACAGTTAACATGCAAATACATGTGGATGTATCTGTTGAAAGCAATTCTTGTGAAGTAACTTTTGCATCAACTGGTGATGGCAGGAGACTTCTGGACATTTCCTGGACATAATTTCTGGACATAAACAGAAAGCAAATTCTAGAACTCCAGGTCTGGGAGGGCTAAGAGCCACCCCCTTTTCCAGAGGAGGAATCTGAGCATCAGGTGGACGATGTGCCCCATGCTCAACTGCCCACCAGGGAGCAACAGCGCTGGTACAACCACTGTGACCTTTCTGTGATAAAATGACTTATTAAGAAGGGGAAGTGGTCCAAGATGAGCTTCTGCTTTCTACATGGTCTGTGAAGCCTCAGAACAGGATGCTCGTGAAAGCACCAAACTGTCCTCAGCAGCATAGAATGCCTACATGTTGCCAAAATGGAAGTCCAAATGGGGAAAAGGCTTGCAACCTTAGAGAAGCCGAGTGGAGTGGACCTTCAGTGACAGATCACTACTGGCATCAGAGGGGCTGGCCAGCAGAAGGGTGTGCGGTGTGCACAGAGGATCAGTGCTGACCAGAAGCCCTCACAGGGGACCCTCAGACAAATTTCAAGCTCTGTGCTTGGTGAGGGGCCTGGATGTCTTGATGCTGGAGAAGGAGGCCTTTCGTAAATATACTAACATGCTTAAGATGCACATGAGACAGAAAAGCAGGTCCATGAAGAATATGGTTACTGAGACCACTTAGAGCTTGCTGGCTAACGAGAGGGAACACGGCTCTTTGGAAGTCACCCCTGCTTCAAGATGCTCTCGGGGGACACTTGCTGATTGCTGGGGAACCTTTCTCAGTGCACATAGCATGTTCACATCTCATTGCCGCTCAGGAAGGAGGAGGCTTTCTCTTGAATGTTAAGAGCAAAAAAGATGCTTCTGTCTGTGGAACAAAGGCAAGAAGGGACAGCAATGGCCTCCAGTGCCCTTGATTTAATGAATAGCTTAAAAACTAATCTACTTCAAGTGCAAGGCTCAGAGAAACGGACTGGAGCATAGTTCAAAGGCACACCTGATTGCAGGACCCTCTCCCCGTCTAACCTCACCCCGAGATCAGCCAGCTACAATCACCTGAGAGGCACTCCCACCCCAGGTCTGGTAGAAGCAAACCCAGCCAAGGAGTCTCACATCTGCCAACTTCCCCAGGTCCATTTCCTTTTGCCACTGAGGGATCTGAACTTAGTTATTTCAGTCTGAGAGTAGAAAGATCTATTTTTAATACAAAGAAATTAAACAGAAAACTTGTGGATTAAAATTCTGAGGTCCTTGGAAACTAGGAGATCAGGGTGCTTTTCTGTCACTAGAGTCAAATGTCCAACTGCGCTGAAACAATCCTCCATTGGGTTGAACCTACTCCTTGACATTTGCAAGTTCACTGCATGTGAGAGAGGACCTTTAAAAATGCCAAGCACCCCAACCCCTGAGGGTAATTTGCTCAGCATGAATTCTTGTGCTTCTCTATTGGCAGTAGCCAAATTTATGCAGAGAGTTTAACAAGGACAGTCAGGGGGCGCCTGGGTGGCTCAATTGGTTGAGTGACCGACTTCCACTCTGCTTACAATCTTGCTGTTTGTGGATTCAAGCCCCACATTGGGCTCTGTGCTGACAGCTCAGAGCCTGAAGCCTGCTTTGGACTCTGGGTCTCCCTCTCTCTCTGCTCCTTACCTGCTTGCTCTTGGTCTTTCTATCTCTCAAAAATAAATAAACATTAAAAAAAATCTTTATAGAAAGGACAATCAGGCTGGAGCAGGGGTGACCAGCAATCATTTGTTGTATTACTCTCTCCTGCAAGACAGAGCCTCCTTACTCTGAGCTGTCCCATTAAGTCCTGTTCTGGCAGCAGGCCCAACCTTGCGTACATGGATAGCCACATCTGACACTACGACATTCTATACCCTCTGACCACCTCATACCTAAAACTTCCCATGCACCCTCTCCTCCCCAACCACCATTCCCTGAAGACAATCAACTTGTTTGCATGTTCTTCTTAAGTTACTAAAACATGGCCCTTAGCAAGCCCATAATACATGTTAGTTGAATCACTCTACCGAAGACGGTCATGGAATCTGTCACTTTCTTAAGTATGCCCCTGATTTCTGTAACTGGGCAGGTTTGGGAAGCTCCAATTTGATACAAACACTTTCATTTGGAACAATGGAATAAAGAGATCAGGTAAAGGTGCATTAGGGTCTGGGAAGGTTCACTGATGTTCTTCTACTGGCCCAGATGAGATGGGGTGGGAGAGGCACAGGAGGGCATGTGGAACAAAGAGAAATGATGGCATTCTACCTAAAAGGGCCATATAATCTAGCTGAGGAAATGCCTAAATGAAACGGGGCAGGGGAGGGGAAGGAAACTCTGTCTGTGTCTTGGAAGTAATGGATCTGGAATGAATCTTCTTTTGAAGAAAGTAGCTGGAAATTGATCCTGTCCATGTGAAGTGGTGACTGCCTTCAGAAACACCATGACAAATGGCATGCAGATCCTTGCCCCTTATAGAGAGCATCTAAGTAGTGGTAGCCTTTCAAGAGAGAGGGAGTCTGCTGACCCCTGAATGTAAGGACTTGAAAAGCAACTGGGTCTATGTGTACAGACACCGTCACCTGAGCCATCACATTCAAACCAGACAACCCCACATTTAAACCTGTTTGAATTGCAGTCCTTATTCTGTTTCATAAGTGGTTCTCATCACTCGCATCTGAGGCGATTTGAGAATTAAGACTAATCCACTTGTAACACACCTTAAAACTCATATGGAGAACAAAGCACGAGTCGTGTCCTTAGCTGCCTGATTTGAGGGAAAGAAGCTTTGCAGCATGAATATTATCCTGCACTGAAAGCTTTCTACACTTAATCCCCCCAGTTCACAGCTGAAGTACTCGTGAGTCTCTTGGAAATTGAGCTGTACTAACATGCTCGTGTCGTAAACAAGCATCTACGTGAAGTGACTTCTCTGGAAGTTAGTTTCTGATTTCTCTATATCCCACCCCTCACGTTCTGTGCACACAGCTGACCTCATGATGGCCAATGCTGACCAGAGCCCGTTAGGGATAATAATGTGTTATATTTATTGTATGTAATGTGCCAGGAATTCTGCTCACCCCTTTCCACTCCATGAACCCATTTTCTGTTTCTTAATACCACTGGTGTCCCACTGGTGTCCCCTTTCTTCAGTTCTCCTGGGGACCTCAATCAGCTCTTCTGTAGACTGAGGGCTGGACAGAATAATTTCCTCTGTAGAATGTCTGTGTATACACGTGTGTATGTGTGTGTGTATGTATGTGTGTGTGTGTTAAAGCAGGTCTGCTGAAACTCAGCTTGATCTAAGAATCATTTTGTATGTTTACTACTCCCTCGTGTCCCTAAGGGAGTTGCACACTTCTCGCTGCATGAACAATCACGCGGTAATGGCTTAACAGAAATTCCCCATGGAAGTCACATTCCTGAAAGACTTCACTCCACGATAGGGAGACCACAGTATCAGAATTTAAAATTGTTGAGAGGCATTTTGACTCAGGAAAATAGGAAATTACCTTATTAAAAAATAATTTGTCCATGGAATATTCTCCACATGGACTCATTTAATAATAAAAGGATTTCAATTTTGCGGACATCCTCTTGAACAATTGGGAAATTTTCTAATAAGCCAACAGAATGATGGTTGCCTATCGTTTGCTACTGCCACCTAACAGTCTGGCAATGTGTTTGTGGATTAAATTTTAATCTCTGGATTAGAAAATTGTAGTAACTAGCAGGAACATTCAACCCAGCAAAACCTACCTTACAAAATCACGGAGCTGCTGATTCAATCCAGAAACAGGGGTTTAGAATACATTAACTGAATTTAATTTCTCCTTGCACCGCCTGCAGCATGGCCACCCTCTCTCACCAACACGTGACTTCCATGTTCTCCCTGTCCTAGCACCCCGGAAGTCTGCTCCCTGCCCCAGAAGCTTCGGGTCCCTGCTCACTTCCCTGTCTTCAATATGCCTGCTTTCCCTCTTTCATGTTTTTTACATGATCTTATCGTTTTTATTTTTTTTAAGATTTATTTATTTTTGAGAGAGAAAGCACAAGCAGGGGAGGAGTAGAGAGAGAGGGAGAGAGAGGACCCGAAGCAGGCTATGTGCCAACAGCGGCGAGCCAGATGCCAGGCTCGAACCCACAAAATGGAAGATCATGACCTGAGCCAAAGTCAGATGCTCAATGGACCGAGCCGCCCAGGCTCCCCAATCATATTGTTTTTTAAACTTAATTGATTTTTTAAAATTCATATACAGTAAGATGCACAAATGTGCAGGGTATATTTTTGACAAAGGTATACTCTCTTGTTACTATCACTTGAATCAAAATACGGACTATTTCCATACCCCAGAAATGTCCTCCTGGGACCTTCCCAATCTTTTCCCTGCCTTCTGCACCCAGAAGCAACACGTTTGGATTTCTAGCACCGTAAGTTGGTTGTGCCCAATCTATAATCTTACATAAATGGAATTGTGCATTATGTCCTATGCTATGTCTGACTTTTTGGCCCAATATCTACACCTGCAAGATTCAGATGCATTTAAGTGCTTCTTTCTGTTTGTTTGTTTGTTTGTTTGTTTTTAATGATTTTCTAGTATATTGGGGACTACTATGGAAAGTTGTATAAGGCTTTTTAAATACATTTTTGTTGCCCTTGGACATTCACCTAGGAGTGAAACTGCTGGGTCATAGCAGTGCACGCTTATTTGATGCACTAGCCTGACTCATGTGAGTTCCTCAGAAGTCCATTCTCATTCTTGAAGGCTTCACCTTACCCTCCCCACTGTCACCCATCCTTCAAGTCCTGGCTTAGATGTTACATGTCAAGGAGACTTTCCGGCAACGGTCTCATACATGCCAAGTGCCCCATGAACACCTGTTTCATAGATGGGTGGACTGACAAACTGGGGAATGAGAGTCTTGGAGACAGATTAGCTAGTCTAGTGTTTTTCAAACTGTTCTCTGTGGAACCCTTCTTTTTCCTCCATTCCCTCACAAACCACTGGGGGGGTGCAGGTGAGGCAAAATGGCTGGCACTCTGTTGAATCAGATCAGCTTCGCACATTCCCGCAGGTGCCCCTATGGAAAACAGTGCGGAGTTTCCTCAAGAAATTAAGAAGAGGTCCCTATTCTAATGAGGGGGGTCAGAGTTGGTGATCCGGGCCAGCAGGTGCAGGTTTGATTGTGTTCAGGAGAGACCTTGGTCCACGCTTCAAAAAACCAGCTCTTCATTGTTAAAATCACTTGGAAATTATTTATCTGTGTGGGCCACTTCCTTGCAAGAATGAAGAGCTCTGTAAAAACTACGAAATGAGTTGGAACATTTCTGAGGGAGAGGGTCCCTGCTGGGACGTACAGTTGTCTTGTGAAGACCCACATGTTAGAATAGGGCTAATTCCAGCCCGACTGAGTCACCAGACTCTCACCCTCAGTTCAACAAGGCCTGGGGGGCATTTACGCTTGCTTATAAAATGCTTTTTTCACCAGTAGTGCAAAGTAACAACTTAGGGAAAGAATGCCTCACAAACTCACAGAAAGTGCCCATGGTTTCCGAGGACCTATAACTCATCCACTGTCCCTGACACGCAGACTCCGAGATTACAGGCGCAGCCATCAAAGCAAGCTCATTAACTACTTTGGAAATGGTCTGTATCTAAACTGAGCACAAGGGCGACAGCAACGGCTAACGTGCTGAACGCTTAACGTGCGCCGCAGGTGAGCGGAATGATCTAATTACACCCTGGAGCGGAACCCTAGCAGTGACCCTGCCTGAGGTCCTAACGTTTATCCCCATCCTCCAGGTCATGAAGCGCAGGCCCGGAGCTTTCGCCCAAGTTAGCAGGGAAACGGTAGTAGCAAGATTCCAATTTACTCTGCTACAAATCAGCTGCCCAACGGCATTTTGCCTTTCCTCCACCGTGTTCTTCGAAGCGTGACTCTATTTGTTTATTAGATGCACTGCTGGTTCAGAAGAAGCCTTGACCCTGAGAGCCAGGGTCACCATCTGCCTAACACAGAACAAACGCTCAGTGGGACGTCTTATTGCTGAAGGTGTTTGGTGTTGGCCCTTCAGGCTGTCCAAAAGCTCCCCTAATTTGCTTTAAAAAGATAGATTAGGGGCGCCTGGGTGGTTCAGTCAGTTGAGCATTCGGCTTTGGCTCAGGTCATGATCTCAGGGTTCATGGGTTCGAGCCCCACTTCAGGCTCTGTGCTGACAGCTCAGAGCCTGGAGCCTGTCCTTAGATTCTGTGTCTCCCTTTCTTTCTGCTCACGCTGTCTCTCTCTCTCTCAAAAGTAAATATAACATTAAAAAAGATTTTCAAAACAGATTAGGATTGACAAAAGATCTCTGAACAAGCCCTTAAAGGGACATCACGTACAGTGAATATAGTGAACTTAGGAAGGGTTGAGAGGGAGGGATGGAGCAGCTTCCAAAGGAAGATGGAGCAAGGTAGATATGGTCCTGGGGCGTGTGGGGGAGTAGGGGGCATGATTACCCCGCACCTATGTTCCTAGGCCCTCTCCTGTGCATGGAGGGTCTGTGTGCCACCAACAATTTCCCACGATGAGATGAAAATAAGCAAGTTCTGTGATGTTCCCAGGGATCCTCAACCGCCCGTGTTCATATTCTGAGTTCATTTCTAAACGCTTATACAAACTAAAAATATTAACATACCACACACTACCACTTAATAATCAGCGTGGGTGTGTTGCTATGTCATTTGTAGGATTAGGGACAGATGTTTGAGAGAAGAGAGGGAAAGGAAAGCATCTTAAATACTTCTTTATGCCTGAAATCCTCCTTTGCACCTGGTTTCAGGGCCTTTTCCCTGATCTTACCAAACGTTCCCATGTGAAGATCAAATGAATTTTTAAAGAAAAATGTCTCTGAGAATTTGGCACAGCATTTGGATGCAAAACAGAATTGAATATAGAGCAGTTCTAAGCTGCCTTCAAGTTCCTAAGGACCAAATCACTGTTTGCTAAGGCCATTTCACTTGACCTCCACTGGACGAAGCACGCCGGAAGACATTTCTGAACATCATCCCCACCAGCATTTCCATGCTGCAGTGCACATCAACAGCCATGCATGCTGGATTTCATGGGCAAGTTCTGGTGTACATGCTGAAGTGAGAATTCTTATTTTCTTCCCCACCTTTCATGTGTAAAGGAAGGGAGGGATGGTTCCCTGGGAATCATGAGGTCAGGAAGGCTCCCAGATGGCACAGAAATGTACTCCAGGAAATACTTAAGATGTGAAAAACAGTGAGATTGACAATCAATATCAAACACAAACTGTCTTCTGTAATTTTAGAAGAATGAGAGACAAGCGCATCCTGGACTTGGTAACATTTATTCGATATTCTTTGAAAGTAGCAAGAATCAGAAGAAGCACATATCGATCCAATACAGCCACGAACATGTCCTGGATATAAATAAAGATGCACTATGAGAAATACGCACTACGGAAGGAACTAGTACTCTCTTATATTGACTATCTCTTAGCAACGAACAACTCCAACATAAATTTTATTTATTCACAATATAAAAACCTTGACTTTTTAAAGAAAATATGGATTCGATACGATCATAATTTACCTCACGAGGCCCTTTCCCTATGCATGATTTTCAAGGCCTAGTTTGGTGACCGTTACGAAAAGGACAGAAACAAACTCAAAGAAACATCTCTGCAAGGTTCAACAAAACGGTGCAGAAATAAGTTACTTACCCATGCACAGAATAAGGCAAAGGCTAATTTCATTCGGGTTAGGAATAATAAATGTCACTAGATTCTTTTTCACGAAACAAACATTTCAGACTTCTTCATAGGTGACGGGTATACTGTTATTGGGTCATACTCTACACGTGTTTCCTAGCTACTCAGAAAGCTGGCACTCGCACGTCACATAGAAACTTCATGAAACGCCTTCTGGGTTTCATGATGGTGTCTACTGTGGGAAGAGCACGCACTAGTCGAAGCATACGGTTTAAAGAGCAAAAAGTACATTAAAACGTAATCTATGGGTTTCACAAATTTCATTTTTAAAATAGTTTTCCCAAACTAAAAGCTGCAGAAAATTAGTTCCTCAATATTCTACCGAAAACCCTTGAGAGCAGCTACCATTTCAAATTTCTTAAGCTTTTTATTTTCTTAAAAATATTTCAATGAGGGTGGTGGCCCATCATTTTTGAAAAATAACCCCCCCCAAAAAAAAAGATTACAAATCTTTTGTTTTAATCAGTGTGACCAAGGGCTTGTCATCGGGGCTGTAATCCTCATAGGCGATGGGGGTCACGTCATACATCGCAGGCCGGGATTTCTTTCCAAACCTGAAACCACAGAGAGAGAGGACTCTGGTTAGATGATCCCTGGATCTCAAGTCTTACCAAAGGCAAGTGATGTGAATAACTTAGATTCAAGAATCAGATGGAATGATAAAAATGCCCTGAAAGATACGTTCTCTAGCAAGCACAGAAATTTAAGAGACCTGGATATAACGCTGAAGGAACAGAGATATTAGTGTTCAGTGCAGGTGGTAAAAAAAAAAAAAAATGGATTTCATGAATCGTGGAGTCCAAATGAATGTTGAAGCTTCTTGGTTAAATCTTGGCAAAGCAGCCAGGCATGACAGTTCTACAGTAGGCTTTAAGAAAACGTGTATCTATCCGTCTTTTTCTTCTGAGATGCTTAACTCTCTAGAGAGGCAAGTTTATTTTATATACACTGTAGTGCCTGGAGTACAGAATGACAGGGCTGTGTTCCCCGGACTGGGCACAGACAGCCTCTCCTGTGGGACTTGTGGGGCAGCTGTGAAGGCTCAAAGATCATCTGAGGTCCCGCCATAAGGACAAGGGGAGATGGAGGAAAAAACTTCAAATAAGGAGGTTGTCCACAACCCCCATTCACTCATCATCCAACCCCACCCACCTGTTCCTTCCCCCCTACCTACCCTACCCCCCCACACACACACACATGAGCCATTGGCTTGTTTTCTCAGAGCACAAGCGGAGGACCCAAAAGATCTGTGTGTATAAAATCCCCTCATCAGCAGGACTGACGCCTAGAAGCCAAGGGGTGTCAAAATCCAATTTCAGGACTTTCTGCCAAACCAGTCTTAAGATGGAAATTATGAAAACAAAGCCAATTCAACTTCTGGGTGGTCTCTTCCCAAGGAAGGCCTCACCTTCCCTCAGTCCCTGCAGCGCAGTAGAACTTAAACAGTCCTCCACACTCACCCACCTTGCCTCCTTGTTCGTAGAGACAACACTTCTTAACTATTTCAAGTCCAACAATTCAAAAAAGAAATAAAGAACCTGAAAATTTTAAATGGCGGGTGGGATGGGCCCCAAACACTTCAAGGGGCTCATTTCCCACAGCCTCCACCCTACCCACCCCTGTCCCCGTCCCTGGTTTTTCCTTTGCTTTCTTGGAAAGCCCGCCCCCTCACATACAGCAAGGAGTAGAAGAGAGTGGGGGATGAGAAAACACTGCATTCGTCATACGATCTTTTGTTTTTAAACATCCGTCAATCTTTCGTTCTGATTCACTCAAGGTTTACCGGCCTTCAAGGGCACAAAGGCATAAACCATGCCAGATGGGTACCAGGCAAAATACAGACTTAATGAGTTCATGCATTCTGCCACCAAGCAATCCAAGGGTGTTACTGAAAGATTAAGAAGCTTTCAATGAAGTCACGTCTAAGAGGTGAAGGCTTACTGAGGCCCGGATTATGCATACATAAATGTGGGTTGGAGTCCAGCCTGTGGCTTGTTTAGCTAAATTGAAGGAGGCCTGCATATGTCTGAGGCCATGGAAAGGGGCAAGAGTGTAAAAGTAACGGGATCCAGACACTTTCTCCCAAGGCTGAAAATTTCAGAAGCTACTTTAGGGTGAAAATATTTTGGCGATCTAGGTCTCATAAAACATCCAGATCCACTGGCAACAATACACCACTAATTCATTAAAAAAAAACCTGGACAATCCCTGTGAAAAGTCCTTTGTATCTTCACATAGTAACCGGGGCACAGGGTCCTGAGGGCACTTTGATGGGAGGGTCAGCAAATCACACACAGCCTATTAGTCAGTCAGCGGGCCAAGAGGAAAAATCCAAGAAACCTAATAGGTTGAATATGTGTTTAAGATATCCATTTTATTTTTAATTTTTTGAATGTTTATTTTTGAGAGAGAGAGACAGAAAGTGAGCAGAAGAGGGGCAGAGAGAGAGAGAGAGAGGGAGGCACAGAATCCAAAGCAGGCTCCAGGCTCTGAACTGTCAGCACAGAGCCTGACACAGGGCTCGAACCCACGAACCGTGAGATCATGACCTGAGCTGAAGACAGACGCATAACCGATAGAGCCACCCAGATGCCCTGAGATACCCATTTCACTTTTTAATGACTTCAGAGTTTGAAGAAGAATCTGTTTCTTCAAAATCTAGAAAGTTAAATCCTCCACGTTACGCTATCCAGCAACAAACTATAATTCAAAGGGCTATAATCGTAAATCACAGTCATGGGGCCGAGCATTGACAAGGCAGGTTGGGGCGGGGGGGGGGGGGGGGGGGGGGGGGGGGGGGGGGGGGGGGGGGGGGGGGGGGGGGGCGTGGTTGGGACCCACTGAGAAGAACGAGGCAAGGGCTGAAATGGGGCAGGAGCAGCCACATGGCCACACGGCCAAGGGAGGAACCAGGAGCCTTGCTTTGTATGCAGACAGAGAACTGGCTGTAGGCACGGTGCTATTGAGATCAAGTCCACACCAGCACAGGGGAAAGCATCATGCTGGCCACAAAGGGAACGTGGCACTGCCTTGGAGCTGGAATCCCTGGACCAAGCTCTGAGAAGTCTATTCCACTTCCATCCAGGAGATACAGAGGTCTCCACACCAAGGGCAGTGTCTGCCACATAGAAGCTAAAATGGTTTTTAAAACACAATCAAGTGAAACAAGACTTTTCTGGAATCTCCTTCACCTATCACAGCAGCAAGCTCGCATCTAGGGAAACATGAATGCGCATTCACACTTAAACTTATAACACTACTAGCTTTTTATATTTTTTTTGTTCCTCAGAATTGGGCAGAGGTCAAGAAATAAGCTAACACCTAGAGGATTCCATTTAAACTCTCAGACATGGGGCGACTCAGTTGGTAAGGGTCCGATTCTTGATTTCGGCTCAATCATGATCTCATGGTTCACAAGATGGAGCCCAGCATCAGCTCTGTGCTTGCAACATGGAACATGCTTGGGATTCTCTCTCTCCCTCTTTCTCTCCCCCTCCCGGGCTTGCATGCTCAAGTGCTCTCTTTCTCTCTCTCTCAAAATAAATAAATAATCCTTAAAAACAAAAAACCTCTCAGGTACTAAACCAATATAAGAGTTTGCCTGTATTATGGCAGGAATATTTATGTGACTGTTCCTTGAAATAACATACTGGGTTTTTTTCCCCCTTATCATAAAGGTACATTTTACATGTGAAAAACAAATTGGGAAAATAAAGAACACTGTAACATAGATCAGGGGTTAACAATTGATAACCTACAAGCCAATTACAGCCTGTTGCCTATTTTTAAATAAAGTTTTATTGGAATACATTCTGTGGGACACTCGCATTCATAATGTGTCTCGGCTAGGTTCCCACTACAAAGGCAGAGCTGAGTAGACACAGACACCCAGAGAATGCACGGTCTGAAAAATCGGAACTATTCTGCAGGCCCTTGATGAACACAGTAAGAACTGCTCACGGTCCCCTCTCCAAAGGATTCAGGTCAGCATGGCGTCTGGCCATGTCAACCAAAACTAGATGGAATAATGGAAGGTGTGGCAGCAACAGCATTAGTGTCACGGACATCTCAAATATTATCTGCTGACAAGTCTCGCACACATTATTTCACTAAAACATGCTGCAACCCATTCTCAGGCAGGCCAGGGTTGTGCATTCTCCCAGTTCACGTGCCCCCGAAGGTCAAAAGCCAATACAGCACGGCAGGGAATGTAGGCAGATCTGACCTTGAAAAAGGCCCAAAGCTAGAGATGCTCTTTGAGAAAACATGACCGACTCCTCTCTCAGCTTTGCTGGTTCAGTTGTGTGTGATCGGGGGCTTAGAGCTGTGGGAACAGGGAGGTCTTTGCAGTCAAGATGTGGCCTCACTCTGGAGCCTGGAATGCCTGTTCGTGCCCACGGGTCACTCACAAACTCGCTCCAGCCTGAGGGTCAGCAAAGCAACCACAAAACACGCGACTCTTAATAAGAGAGAGAAAGGGGCTCTTTCACAACCCAGCAGCAGCAGCAGCAGAGTGCTGACATCAGAACCGCCAGACACTTCCTCAGCCACTCGGGACTGTCACAGCTGACCCCCTCAGGATTCGTCCTGCGTGGCTGTGAGCCGATGGCATTCAGATCCCATGCCACCACCAGGCCAGCAGCTCGGACACAGGCTGTGAATTGGGAGTTAGCCACAGGCCACTGTTGAAAACTAGGGAGAAGGTAATATCGAAAAGGGTTAATTTTTTTCAGTGCTTTTCTAGGGTTTCCAGGAAAAGGGAGTGAAAAGGGGCCAACCAGCCCGAGCCCCAGCCAGGACCTCTAGAGAGTCGTGCTGTAGAAACCACAGGTCCTAGCTGAATAAACGGTTATAAGGGAATGTTCCAGATATTTGGGAAGGTATTGTATTAACTTCAATGGTTTTATCTACAGTCACTGGTGCATGGAGGACCTGACTCATTAGGAATTCTGCAGTAAATATTTTTGATAAAAATCGGCACCAAATAAGAACCAGGTTTGTAAATGCTTTTAAGTTCATTCTTTCCTTCCAAGACTATCCAGTCAAATATCTTCCTGGCGGGCTATCTAAGCAAGAAGCTCAGAAGAATCTATCTTAAACTATTGTGGGGCTGAAACAAAATACTCTTGGACACAAAAGGATCTTAGCCAAAGGTCCCTCTGGGGGTGAGGGGAACCTGCTTTCTTGGACTCCCAGTTCATCCCAGTATAATGCCCCTGATTCTGCTCCTTCCCAGTGAACTCAGCACTTCGGGAACAGAGAGAGAAGATTCTTGAGCAACAAAGGAGCTTGCCTCCTCTCCCCCACTTTTTACACCTTCTCCTTCTCATCCGAAGACTTCAAACACCCCCAGGAGGCTGCTGCCCTGGAATGAAGGCACATCGCAGGCAGGAGAGGACATCCCCAACCCCTGCCTGACAGGGACTGTCCTTCATTACAGACCTCAGATTACAGGAAGGAGGGTCTGCTATGTGCCAGCACCTGCTGGAGACAGAAATAAAATGGCCCTTTATGTACAGGCTAGTGGAGGAGTCCAATAAAGAAGCCGTGCAGGGACTGGCCTCAGGGCTTCCTGGAGGCTGTGTTGTCAAGATGCCCCTTAAAGGAAGGAGTCAGTGATGAGCAGCATGTAGGGCCTGACTTAGAAGCAGTTTTGGGCTTTCCTTTTGAAGAAAGCAAACTTTCACAACCTCTTAGCCTCTGTATGTTCAGGCGGGATTTGGAGCTGCGTGTGTTTCGATCAAGACCAATACTCAACGTCCCCACAGAGGTGACCCAGCGACTAGTTCTCAGAACCCCAGTCCGACACACCAAGCTCCTCCGACTCTGCTACAGTGCAGACTTTCTGACTCGTGCACTTTAGATCATTCTAGCATTTAAAAGAGAAGATCGTTTTCCTTTAACAAACACTGTTGCTATTGCTTTTGTAGTAAATAGCCTTTGCAAAAGTAAAAATGTATTGGGGTGCTTGGGTGGCTCAATCAGTTAAGCATCCTGCTTTGGCTCAGGGCATTACCTCATGGTTTGTGAGTTCAAGCCCTGTGCTGACAGCTCAGAGCTTGGAACCTGCTTCAGATTTTGTGTCTCCTTCTCTCTCTGCCCCTCCCTGGCTCGCACTCTGTCTCTCTCTCTCCCTTTCTCTCTCTCTCTCTCAAAAATAAAAATTAAAAACAATTTTTTAAGTAAAAAATTGTCCAATTAGCTGATTTTGTTAGTGTTATCATAGATTTGGAGAAACAAATAGATTATTATTTGTTTGTACAAGCCCTTAATCTTTGTAATTTAATTTGATTGCCTTGACAAAGGGAGACACATCTTTTTGCAGTTGAGGGAACGGTGTTTGTGGAGGCTTAAATGGTCTGTGTTAAATAGATCAAGTAATGGGGTAGTGGGGTCTCAATGTTGTGCTCGGACACCTGACTCCTGCTCTCTCTGCAGTAGCCCTGGTGCGGTCCCTCGTCTCTCCGGGAATCTTTCCTCTAGACAAGGACACCGTTTTCTAGAATATGTACACTAACAGCAGAATGATAGCTGTTTGTCACGTCTTAAGGAATCGCTAAATCAAATGTTATTATTACCTATGCTGACTGTTCTGAGAACACAGCTCAAGACATTCCAAAAAGCTATCATCAAAAAATGTTTCCTACCCAGTGATTAAGAATCGGCTATGTATAGCACAGATAAACACAAATTAAATGAATGAATATATTCAATGCAAACAGTAAGCCAGCAGCAAATTATAAAGCAGCCTAATTACCTGTCCCCATTACACCTTGAACCTATGCTTCCATCTATGAAATCCTCTTTGCAGGTGTGGATTCCTGTTGGTAACACCGCCCTGGTCCCAGGAACGCACAGGTGGAAGCCGGATCTCCCCTCCGCCCCCTCCAGTCCCTCACGCGGCCCACCTGGCGTGCCGGATGGAGGCGATGGCGTTGCTGAACTCGCTGTCGATGCTACGACAGTTGTAGAACTCCTCGTAGGCTGGCCGGGAAGAGCCCTGGTACTCGATGCGGCTGATGCGGCAGATGCCCACGATGAGAATGATGAGCATCAGGATGAAGGCGACGCAGAGGGCCCCGATGATGATGTAGAGCGAGTGTCGGGGCATGTTGGTGAGACTCTCCGCCATGTGACCCGACTTCCACTGCAGGTCTGGGGTGAGAAAACGAGCAAAGGACTGGATGTCAGTCACGACCTTTTGAACAGGATGGTCTTCACCATCCTTGCAACCTAAAATACAAGGGCGGTGCAAGCTGGGAAGAATTATTTTCCGTGGATAACCCAGACCGAGGGCTAATGTCCTTCACATCCAAGAGAGCCTCTTACATATCATTAAGAAAAACCAGAAATGTACCATAGAAAAGTGCGCAAAGGCTATAAAAAGGAATCCAGCAATGCATACAAATAGAAAATTGTTACGTTTCATAATTCTTTAAAAATGCAATTCCTCCATCAGTTCCAAACATTATTTAAAATTTTTGATAATTGCAGTTGACACGTGTGCAGAAATGAGGATGTGTGAATTGATACTCAGCACTTCTGTAGACTTAATGGAATATCGTCGACCCAGAAATGCCAGTTTTTATCATTTATGCTGGGGAAACTGTCCTTTAAATGCATAAAGCCCTATATGCAAGGATGTTTGTTTCAGCATCAAAATCTTTAAATGTTAAATGATCAATTATTATATATTTCGAAAAAGGTTCATTAAATAAGCACAACCCCCATGTACTCACCACTCAAAGTTAATACTGTTATTAAAGTTCATGTAGGACTATTTTTGCTTTAGATTCATTCTTAGGGTTTTTAAAGCAATAAAATGTTACAGCTATAACTAGAGGCCTTACCCCCACACTCTCTCTCCCTCCCACAAATAGATAAAACAATTTATAAAAGTAAAAAATATATAGGAAACAACATAAATATTTAACTCTTTGTTGTTGTTGTTGTTGTTGTTGTTGTTTGAGAGACAGAGAGAGACAGTGTGAATAGGGGAGGGGCAGAGAGAGAGGGAGACCCAGAATCCAAAGCAGGCTTCAGGCTCTGAGCTCTCAGCACAGAGTCCGACGCGGGGCTCGAACTCACAAACCGTGAGACCATGACCTGAGCTGAAGTCCGATGCTTAACCGACTGAGCCAACTAGCCACCCCAATACTTAACTCTTTGTGAGATGGGGAAGTGTTTTATTCTTTTTACTAAAGTTTATTTATTTATATTGAGAGAGAAAGAGAGAGAGCAAGAGCATGAGCATGGGAGGGGCAGAGAGAGGGAAAGAGAGAATCTCAAGCAGGCTCCATGCTGTCAGGGCAGAACTCAATGTAGGGCTCGAACTCATGAATTGTGAGAATATGACCTGAGTATCAAGAGTTGGATGCTTAATTGACTGGGCCACCCAGGCGCCCTAAGAGATGTTTTGTTCTAACAGAAGAACAAAAAGCAGTTGGCCAAACAGGATCTAGCCATATAGACAGTCACATGTGAGCTCAAAGTGTCTGTCTATACACTGAAAAACTCAGGACAGACTGATAGTCATGATGAACGTTTGCTGCCTTCCTACTATGTTAAGCTCTTTGAAAATATCTCACTTAATCATTACAACCAATTGATAATTCATTATTTTCTCTCTCTGCTTTATAGGATATTGGCATCACCAGCTGAGTGAGTTCAAGTCCAGATCCAAGTCTGCCTCACACAGCAACATGCAGAGATCACTGGGAAGCAGAATTACAAGTGATTTTTATTTCCTTCATTATACTTCTCCATCTTTTCCAGAATTTTTCAAAAGAATAATATATTACTGTAAAAAATATTTTAAAATAAACAATAAATTATTTGAAGAAAACATCCATGGGATTTTCTTCCAGCATAACAGTGGAAGAAGTGTGAGCTTTGGGATCACACCAACCTTGCCTTCAATCCTAGCTGCAACATTTACTCCACCTCCCTGAGACTTGCTTTCTTCATCTTATAAGATAAAAACAGCAACATGTACCCCATGGCTTATTGGGAGCCTAAGTTAGAAAACATGTGAAGAAAAGTAATAAAGTCCGCCGCTTGGCATGTGGTGGGTGGTCCTAAAGAGGATCAAGTGTCGTGGTGGAAGAGAGATAAAGGATAAGGAGAAGCAGGACACTGTCCTCCAAGGCACGAGCTGTGAACTCAGGATTACTGAGCAATGCCCTGTGCCCTTTCAAAAAACACCAACCTGTAAGAGCAGGAAAATAAATGGACAAATGGGACATAATCTCCTGCCCAACACAGGTCAAGTGTGTCAAAGTATGTCCTATTTATAGACCTGCACACATGTGGAATGTTCTGGATAATGTGAACAAGATTTGAAAGGAAGTTTGGAAAATAAAAAGGGCTAGATACAACCAAAGAGAAGCTAAGTTCATGTGGGAAAGGAATGTCTTCTGCACTTGACTCACAGCACCAGTACCTAGAGATGACAGTTTTCAAATTACGACTATGAAGCCTGGAAATAGGTTTCAGGCATAGCTGTGGACAGGCCCATCTTCCCATGAATTGCGCAGACTCTTCTCACTGGGCCAAGCTCTGCAGGACTGTTTGCGATCTGCAGGCATGTACATGCTCATCCAAGCTACATCCCAGTGACCATGGATCTGAGAACCAGCTCTTCTTTACCTTGAACAATTATAACCTGAAGAAGAGCACAGGGAGACACCTGCACAAGGTCAAGCATCCAGACCCCCTTCCTAGAAGCCTAATGCCAAAGGGACTCATGCCGGCAAGCCTGATGGCCTCTAAGAGTTTGAGAAGAGTGAGATGAATGAAGTATGTTCACACAAGATCTCAGACTCCTGAGTTTTTACCAAGTCCCCTGAGGTCTGGTTTTGCCATGTGAGCCTGCCTGCCTGAGCTCACGAGGCCCATGCAGCAGTGGGACAGACCAGGACCGCATTCACGGCTCTGTCCAAACCAACTCACATACACTCAGACAGACAGACAGAAATAACAGCAAGTGAGCAGTTGCTGCAGAGGAGAGAAGGTGTGAAACAAGAACTAAGCCTCAATCCCGGAGAAGAGGCATTTCATTTGGCAATACCTGGTACACACTGAGAGAGAGAGAGAGAGAAGAGAAGAGTGACTCACTTGATTTCCAAGTATTTCAACCTTCTCTGAAAAATTCAATTGTAGGCTGGAGTCCAATGCTCACACTGCACCGTAACAGCCATTTAACATCAACACAAGGGCAGCCAGCACCATTTCTACTCCAACTGGGTAGAAGGCTCCACTCCGATCACTATGTCAGGGGCACACAAGTTCCTGCTGAGCCCGCACCGTTGATGTGAACAGTTTACCCATAGTATCAACTGTGCATCCACAGTGAGCACACCCCCATGGCCACTGCTGTGGACAGACAACAGCACTGGGTTCCGTGCTCAGCCCCGCGTCCCAGGCCTGAGCTGCCTACACACGTATGCTCCTGACCATCTGTGCCACTTCCCCAGACTCTGTAGTCCAGGCTGTTTGAACTTTTGGGAAAACTTTCTTGAAATTCCTCTGAAAAGCTCTGCTTCCCTCCTACCCCTATCCCTGCTTTTTTTTTTGTTTTCCTACCTTACTGTCGGCTGAAACTTTCCTGATAGAAGGGAATGTGGCTGTTTTACACACTAATCAGGTGGGAACCAGGCTGAATCTGAGTAAATCCAACCTTGATCTGGAAGCAGCAAGAGGATCTGCACCAAGTGGCCAAGGCAGTCACCTCCAGTCCTGACATAAGTCATGGGACCCTATCTCTCTGCCACCTCTCAGAGTCCCATTGCATGAAGCACTCACTACACCAGACACAGCACAGCTCAGAGCTGTGCACTGGAAGATGCTCCACGGAACCGTCCCATCAGCCACAGCAGGTGCATGACCAGGGACGCATGCCCACAAACTGGTCAGGAGAAACATTGCGCTCACGGGTCTATGAGACCATTTGTAATTAGGTTTCATACTCAGTTTGTTCAAGGTTTTGTGCTTTCCAAAGCATGTTCATATTTACATGTCAATGGGTCCCAAATGCACCCCTGGAGCTAGGGAGAGAGGAGGCTTGACTTGAGCAGCTGCAGAGGGTCAAATGGACCATCTGTGGCCAGGCTGAGAACAAAACCAGACCCAGCAAGACCTTCCACCCCATCAAAGAAGATGCCATTAGGTTTATAAATTTCATTCTAAACCACATTGCCTATATCTGTTTTCTAATTTTCCTACGTGAACATAGCCAGGCTCATTCATGTGTTCACCTGTATTTAAAAAGATAGTAAGTGTGTGACATGTGGACATCAGATGGCTAGATAATTTTTGAGACCATCTGCTGCTAGACGAATTGAGAGGAGAGCTTTCAAATTGCCTTATGCTTTCTATAGCTAAGAGTTATTTGGACAAACAAGGCAGTCCATGAGATCAGAAATCTTCAGAGGAGGACAGCACAGGAAAGGAATGGAAAGAATAGTTCACCTTTTTCATAGGATCCACTTGCTGAACAACCATTAATTAGGCACCTACTGTGTGCCAGGCATAGCACTAGATGCTTGGATAAAGAGCAAGGGAAAGTACACAGTTGGTTTCCAGAGCCCTCAGTCTTTTGAGGGGTACAGGGACCAAAGAAATGATCCCAAAGAAGCTATAGACACACACGTGTGCCAAGCCAATGAAGGACCCCCTCCACAGTGCTACTGAAAAGGACAAGAAGATCTCCATCTAACTGGGGAATTAGGATTGCTCTAGAAGTGAGGGTCCACAGGAAGCTGGGCTCTCCAGGGAACTAGGTAATGACCAGAGATGAGGGAGAGCAAGAGGAACATGGTCCCAGGAGAAGACTCCAGAGAAAGGGAGGAGTTAGGGAACAGGACAGAGACTGGAAGGGCGACAGCGTGGCTACTCGAGGGAGCAAGGGAGTGAGCCAGGGGCTGGCTGAGTGAGGAGGTGTGCTCTCCCACAGTCCCACGGGCCATTGTGTGGGCTTTGGTCTTCAGCCATAAATGCAATTCAGTAGGAACTTGGCACTGTCGGGGACAGAAACTGGTGGGAAGAAGGGTCTGAGTATTCAGATTTGCACTTTGAAAAGATGCCTCTTCCAGGCATAACCATGTGGATGAGTCTGAGGACATTATGCCAAGTTCAAACAGGTCAGATACAGAAAGACAGATACGGCGTTAGCTGGCTCGTATATGGATCTAAAGACAAACAGAAAGATGAACTCATAGTAACAGAGATCAGAATGGTGGTTAACAGAGAGACAATGGGAGATTAGAAAAAAGTGGGGGGCGCCTGGGTGGCTCAGTTGGTTTAGCTTTCAACTTTGGCTCGGGTCATGATCTTGCAGTTTGTGAGTTCAAGCCCCATGTCAGGCTCTGTGCTGACAGCTTAGAGCCCAGAGCCTCCTTCAGATTCTATGTCTCCCCATCTCTCTGACCCTCCCATGCTCATGCTCTGTCTCTCTCTGTCTCTCAATAATAAATAAATATCAAAAGTTTTAAAAAAAGAAATGAAACAAAGAAAGTAGAATGGTGATTTCCAGAGGCTGGGGGAAGGGGTCACACAGGGGGTTACTGCATCATGAGGATGGAGTTTCTGTTTTGCAAGATGAAAAGAGTTACAAAAATGGATGGTCGTAAGGGTTGCGCAACAGTAAGAATGTAC
This sequence comes from Suricata suricatta, assembly GCF_006229205.1. Lineage (NCBI taxonomy): Eukaryota > Metazoa > Chordata > Mammalia > Carnivora > Herpestidae > Suricata > Suricata suricatta. The sequence continues at coordinate 9,133,895 of NC_043702.1, read as the reverse complement.
TTGATACTGCTGAACCTGCCACTTGAAATGATTAAGATAGTTAATTTCATGTTCTGTATATTTTGCCATAATAAAAAGAACTGGAACAAAATTTAAAAAGAAAAGAATACACGTACTTTTAGAAAACAAAAAGAAGGGGGCACCTGAGCAGCTCAGTTGGTTAAGCATCTGACTCTTGAACTCGGCTCAGGTCACAGATCTCACAGGTCATGAGTTCAAACCCCACATCTGCCTGTAGTCGTCTCTCCCTCTCTCTGCCCCTTCCCCGCCTGCACTCTCTCTTGCAGTCTCAAAATAAGTAAGTGAACTTAAAAACAAAAAGGAAATAAAAGATGCTTCTGGCTGCATATAAAGACAGGGCTTGATGGGCTAGATTGGAAGCATGTGGTAGTAAAATGACAAGGTAGATCTGCATAAACCAACATGGATAAACATCCTTCTAGTTTTTTGCAAATATCAATATATTGTGAACCATAAAGGCAAGATGTTAAACAGTATGTATAGAATAGTCCCATTTTATGGGTGAAAATAAGGACTTATATATTGACTGTCTGCATCTCGAAAAATAAACAATATATGGCTAATAGTTGTTACATTGGGGGAGTGAAGTGGAGGTCTGGATGAGAAGGAAGGTCAATTTTAATTTTTAAAATATCCTAGTTTAGGGGCACCTGGGTGGCTCAGCCAGTTGAACGTCCGGCTTTGACTCAGGTCATGGCCTCACAGTAAGTGGGTTCGAGCCCCGCGTCAGGCTCTGTGCTGACAGCTAGCTCAGAGCCTGGAGCCTGTCTTCAAATTCTGTGTCTCCCTCTCTCTCTCTGACCCTCCCTGCTCACACTGTCTCTTTGTCTCTCTCAAAAACTAATTTAAAAACATTAAAAAAATAAATTAATAAAATAAAGTATCCTAGTTTATACAAAAATGAGAACCAAAGCACCCAACCAATTTGTACAATAGGGACAGTCCATATGATGTAACCATGTGATGGGTGTCTTCGACCATTATGGAATTCCATGCATTTTAGGGAGGAGGGTCCCAAGAGGCTCCCCTTTTCCCTGGGTCCCCAGAGCTGCCTGTACAAAACCTACAGAAACCCCACCATCTCTGATGAGCCACCCTTGGATTAGGAGCCCCTCAAGGCAGAGTTTGCTTCATTAATCTTTATATCCTGGGCGTGGTGTTCAGTGTCGATAATAAGAGGGCCTTGATTATTAGTTGAGTTACAAATCCAGGATGGCCTATTTGCCTATTTGTCAAAGGCAGAAATCATTAATTTAATAGTTTATCCAGAGATTCAACTGTTCAATGCACGTAACTGTCCACCTGTCATTCAGCAAGACCAACTGGAACACCGACTGTACAGACCTCACAGTTCTTACACAGATGATAACAAAACACTACTATATAAGCATTTATAGGAGGTATTATTTTTTAGACCTTGAATCTAGGAAGGCAAAATTTTTAATTAGAAGCCAAAATCAAAATTGTTATCAGTGTCAAGATGGCAAGAATGGATAAGAGCAGGTGAATTTCACTAGGTTGTTTTGGTGCTTTCTGGAACACGGGCTTTGCATTTGCTTCAGAGTGTGTATAAAACATAGTAACTATTTAAATGATCCTTTTAGGTAGTTCTGGGTCAGTTTTCTTGGTGGTTTTGATACATCTTCATTGCCTGCTAGAGTTTTACTCCTTATTACTGGACACTAACTCGAAAGGGGCAAGTTTCTAGGAAATGTTCACTACTGGGCTAATCGATGTGCAGTGAAGGAGAAAGCTGTTCTAAAATCTGAAAGGTGAGCACTCCAGGCATAGGGCAGGAGGTGGGTAAAGGCCTTGAAGGCAGGAATCAGCTTGACCTGTCCAAGGAAGTGAAAGCAGGATGATGTGGCTGAAGTAGAAGGAGCATGGGAGGGATGCAGGCAATGTGGCCTCCGGAGGCAGAAGTGAGGATAATGGGAGGCTCCTTGACCACCTCCTGCAACTCACGGGCCTCCTTGCTATGGAGCTTATGCGGGCTGTGGCTCTCCCTTTTTCTGCGTACATCTGAGCCTTCCTGTTGAGGTCTACCCACCCAACCTTGCACCATCCAGGCACCCCCCTCTTGGTTCTGCACACTTGGGAAGATCACAGACATTCAGGGTTAAAAAGGGACCTCAGAGGGATGGGTCCCATGGCTTGCAAAGGACTGGAGCCTCTTATCGTCCTTGGCCACTCTGCTTCCGCTCCTGGTCCTTAGATCCATTCCATTTGATTCAGATCCAGTTCTGTAGACACTGGACATCAGCTACACATCACAGCAAATCTCAGGTGCACATTCTTCATTCTTACCTTCAGGTCAAGGATGGAAGCATCCAGCACTGGAACCCAGCTGAGCCTAATCTGTGATGACATTGATTTTAATGCCTTTGCTCTAATAGAGAGGCCGAAATGAGATCACCAAATGCAAAGTGCTATTCTGGGCAAACAGGGAGCTCAAGTGTGAATCAAGAGTAGTGAAACGCTCCCTTACATCCAGCCACTCAGTGCGGTCCATGCCCTTAGCATTCATCACCCAGAAAGACAGTTGCCAAAAGTTGGTCTTCCCAAGGAGTAGTTCATGGTACATTAGCCACAGTAAACTAGCATTTATTTAGTGCCTACTGCATTGCAGACATCTGCACATATTTGCCTGCTTTAATCCTCACAGCTCCTCCGCATCACCATCATCATCTTATGAGTGAGAATGACAAGACTCCAACAGGCACATTTGCTTGCCCAGGTCGCACAGCTGGAATACGATGGAGCTTGAATTTGAAGTCACCTTTATTCTTTTCATTTTTCCATCCCTGTATATCTTTTGCTTATATTATCATCACTGGAAGGAAGTAAAATTTAGATTTTGTTTATCATTACAGGACTTTACTTAAAGCTTCTTGAGGGCATCTTGTGTGTTCCTAACTTATTATCCATACTTTCATATATATACAATATATCTTCATAATTAAGATTTAGAAGTTATAGGGGCACCTAGGTGGTTTGGCTGGTTGAGCATCTGACTTTGGCTTTGGCTCACGTCACAATCTGCAGTTCATGGGTTCGAACTCCCCCCCGCCTGTCTTCCTCTTTGTCTCTCTCTCAAAATAAATAAGTAAACTTTTTTAAAAATGTATTTAAAAGTTATAAATAGATATTATTCTGCTCTAAGGCACAAAATTTGTCATTTCCAACAGAATTACCACATTGTAGAATGACGACTGGTCCCATTAACTGGTAAGTAAACTGAATCTCAGAATAATTCCATGCAGCCACACAATGAGTGTCACACCAGGGGAAGAACCAAGGTCCTGCTGACCTAAGTCTGGGATGCTTTCCACCAAAAGTCCCACCAGACTGGACTTAACATCCTATACCTACTCTTTTCCTAACATCCTACACCAGCTCGCAGCCATTAGCATCCATTTCTATATCTTTCTTCAGCATGAGCATACTCCTCACGCATCTTTGGCAAGGCCATTCGGTCCTAAGACCACGCTGCATAGGGGTGTCAGGTTGGTGATGGAGAGACCTAAAAATAACTACTTCCTTCCCTCTCAGTCTCTCAGCCAAGAGCAAAGACTAAGAGTGAGCAGGTAGGAGCCCCAGTGATATGACTGGTCAACCAGATATTGGAGTCTGTGACCGCCCACCTCAGATACAGGAAGAATGAGACAGGCCCATGCAGCCACAGGCAGTGCCGGACCCCCTGGGAGAGCTTATTCTTGAAACACAGAATAGAGGAATAGAGGTCACAGCAGCCAGCCCCGGAAGGAGACAGACAGACAGACAGACAGACAGGTGGGGCTATATACATATGTATTTGCCAGCTTCCAAATTCACACAACAGATGAGCTATCTCTACCTGAAGAAAAGAAGGGGAAGACCAAGAGCCCAGGGAGAGTTTTTATTGAAGATCAACTGTCCTGATGAATTTCAATTAGAAGAAAACACCTTTCCTGGCTGAATTTTTACCAGTTTCCAAAACAATAGAAAACCTAATTCTATGTCACTTCTCATTTTTACCTCCATCCCAATGGATGCATGATTTTTAAAAAATTAATGTTTTTATTTATTTTGAAAGAGAGATAGAGAGCAGGGGAGAGGCAGAAAGAGAAAGAGAGAGAGAGAGCATCCCAAGCAGATTCCACTCTGTGAGCACAGAGCCCAACGCAGGGCTTGAACTCACAAGCCTTGAGATCATGGCCTGAGCCAAAATCAAGAGTCCGACACTTAACTGACTGAGCCACCCAGGCGCCCCACAGATACATTATTTTAGGATGTGATATCCTGATTATGACATTTTCGAACTTCTGGGAGCTCATCTTTAGAGAACAACTTGCTCTAAGCAGCTCAAAACATTTTTTCAGATTTTCTCTTACCCTCCTCCTCGCCAGACTATCCTCCAGGCAACCGATGGAACCTAATACGTTTGAAGACACTCGAAGACATAAATGCAAAGCGAATTTATATTCCGTGTGCTTTTTCATGTTTTTAACACAAAGCCTCTATTTTTTGATATGATTCTAATGCTTCTGAGTTAGGCACATTTTTGGCTGCCTGAGGAGCAGTGAACTCTGGATGACATTTGCACATTCGGCTCTCAGTAGAAAGGCTGGATTCAGACTCGGTAAGCAGGGGGGAGGGGCAGAAAGCAATGAGCAACGGTACTCCTCCGGGACTCGCGCTAGCCCTCTGGCCCCACTGCTCATCTGTGGGTGATGGAGGCCACCTGGACACGGTCAGTATCCTCTTTGTGTTAAATGAAAATGTGGTGTTCAAAACCGTAGAAATACTTACGGATCTCACAGTTTGCACCCACCCAGCCATGGGGGCAGTGGCAGGTGTAACCATTGGGCTGGTCCAGGCAGGTTCCAGCATGGTGGCAGGGGTTACTGTCACATTCATTGATGTCGATGTCACACTCTTCACCTATGGAGAGAAGGAACATTAGCGAGGGGACAGCTGGTTGCACTCTGTCACATCACTTCTCTGGCAAAGCGGAGATCTGAGGCTGAGACCATGGTGTCCAGCAATGGAGCCCAATCTGCAGTGTATGTAAAGTGTGGAATCATCCCCAAAATTCCAGACAAGGGACCTTTTGCTTAAAGAAGACTTAAAAAGAAAAAAAAAATAGCACTGGTAGAAAGAATCTCCTTTAGTCAAATAGTTAACTGAAGCTGATTCTTTTGTCTAAAAAAACCTTTTGAAGTTTACTGGAAAAGTGAACTGCAGTTCTTGATTTTATTTAAGAAGTCTATTTTGGGGTGCCTGGGTGGCTCAGTCGGTTAACCCTCCAACTTCAGCTCAGGTCAGATCTCACGTTTGTGGGTTCAAGCCCCGTGTCAGGCTCTGTGCTGACAGCTAGCTCAGAGCCTGGAGCCTGCTTCTGGTTCTGTGTCTCCTTCTCTCTCTGCCCCTCCCCCTCTCATGCTCTGTCTCTCTCTGTATCAAAAATAAATAAAGCATTTAAAAAAAAAATAAGTCTATTTTTGGGTGCCTGGGTGGCTCAGGCTGTTAAGCGTCCAGCTTCAGCTCAAGTCATGATCTCATGGTTCGTGGGTTCTAGGCCTGCCTTCAGCTCTGTGCTGATAGCTAGCTCAGAGCCTGGAGCCTGCTTCAGATTCTGTGTCTCCCTCTATCTCTGACCCTCCCCTGCTCATGCTCTGTTTCCCTTTGTGTCTCAATAATAAATAAATGTAAAAAAAATAAAAATAAAAAAAGAAGTCCATTTTATTTTGAATTTCATCAGCTGACTCTTCTTATTTATTTTTCTCAAACTCCAGAAAGCTAAAAACTCACAGTTTATGATTTTTTTTGTAGCCAAGTGTTTGAGAGTGTGAGTCTGGACATGTGACTGTTTTCTGGAAAGTTCGAGGGCGCAGCTGTGTGCCCAGCCAGTCATTTACGAAAATTTACTTCAGTTTCCAAATCCCTGGTTGTGTTTCTGAGAAAGATTAAGATGCACAAGAAGAACATCATCTCCCCCTAAGAGAAGGCAGTTCTGAGGTCCAGTGTTAGCTCAGCTCTGACACAATCTTCTCCGGGAAATGGTGGCCCCAGAAAAGCCGCCTTCATTCCAGTATACTTTTCCCCTCATGATGAAAAATGCGATCTGGAGCTCTTGACCCTGCCTAGACTCAACATTTTGGGACATCCTTGACCCCATTAGAGAGAGCTTGGTTTGAACCAACAAACCTGAACATGCGCTGATGTCACTGTGGTCCAAACACCAACTTACAGGAAATAGCTTGTTCACACGAGTTACACAAACAAAGCCACCGTCACCGATTCTAAGCTCTACTGCAAGCCAATACGAAATGGGTAGGAGTCTCAAATTGAAAGGCATTTCATCAATTGAGGCAATCTCTCTTAAAAGTTTGGAAATGAGAAAAAGAAAATTTTTAAATGTAAATCTATTTGCTTAGATACATGTAAAAAGTGACAGAGGCGTCTGGGTGGCTCAGTCATTTAAGCGTCCGACTTCGACTCAGGTCATGATCTCAGAGTCCGTGAGTTCTAACTCCACGTCAGGCTCTGTGCTGAGAGCTCAGAGCCTGAAACTTGCTTCAGATTCTGTGTCTTCCTCTCTCTCTCTGCCCCTCCCCCGCTCATGCTCTGTCTCTCTCTGTCTCAAAGATAAATAAACATTTTTTAAAATGTAAAATAAAAAATGATTGTCAAAAAAACGAAACAAATTAAAAACAAAAAACCCCATAAAAACTTACCTGTAGCACTGCTACACTCATAGAGCAAAGGAGCAAAATCAAATATTTTATCCATTTTCAAAGGCAATGTTTCAGTGTACCCTTGAGTATCCAGGCTTAATTAGTATTACTCCTCGATTTGCGACCAGTTTACCTCGCATTTATAAATCCACCATATGCTGCTCCCAGCCCACTTCAGAGGAGAAATCTCACACTGAAATATTTCATGTCTGTTTCATTTCACACTTGCTTCTTACCTGGCATCTGACGCTTTTATTTTTAAATAAGTAAAATCTGTCGAATAAAACATTTACTACTTCAAGGCCCTACTAGCTTGATTATAATTCAGTAGTGTCTGAGTAAATTTGTTTCCTGCAATAAATATAGTCATTTACATCAATAGGAAAGACATGAAATTGATTGCCTCTCACTAGCCTATTTCAAAGGTTGTCTTTCTATTAATGGGGCAATCGCTCTGGGTGGAAAAGGGCATAGACTAAACGATTACAGCTGGCATTACATGGTAGACTAGTTGAGGAGACACGTAAACAAGAACGTGCTGAGAAACATTAAAGGGATTAAATCAAAGGCCTTGACAAATATGTACCTCAGAACGACTTTCCCACCATTTAGGAAGACAAGCTTAATTGAGGTATTTATCAGACAATAGCTGTCTTTAGCTGGCAATCTGAACACGACAAACTCAGAAATAAGATGCTCTGTTACTTTTGCAGTTGTAGCTGCAGAAACAGCCCGTCTTCATGATTTCACCATGTGGCAAAACTCAAAAGCTCCACTCAGCTCCCCAACTCCATTGTCAGCGCCAAACGCTTGCAATCCCCTAAATTCTAGGAAGTCCTAGAGCTAGTCCAGCCCATCCATTCCTGCTTGGGTCCAGAGCTTTCTGGACCAGGGAGGTAAGTACCAAATCCAGGGTCCAGACTAGCCCTGATGCATGTATTGGTTCTTGAATCTCCCGGGCACGTTAATGTAGTTAGAAGTCCAAGATCCCTCAATTTGGCTCCTCCTAGGACCCACTCGATTGGAAGGATTGGACAGAAATAGAGAATGGCAGGGGAAAATAGGACGAACTCTTTGATATCGATGACATTTCTAAGACCTAGGATCCACAGGGCTGGGGCCCAGAGAGACACCCAAGCCTATCCCAGTCTGGATTTCTTCACCCCAATGTTCTTCAAGCCAGACTGGGGATTAAATGATGCTAGCTAATGATATAAACTCCATAACGGTCTGGGGGCCCAAAGGGCCAGTAGCTGCTTCCACGGTACACATGCTCTGGCCAAACCCCAGAGGCCACACGCTGTGCAGCTGTTTTTTGATCACTCTAATGGCCTCTCTTACACACTGGCGCACCTGCACTCAGCCATCCCCCACTCGGCTCTCAGTTGGAGGCCTTCACCCTATCACAGGCTGGCAGTAGGAATGTGGGGTGGTTCTGATGATGGGGCCCCTCAGGTAAATGTTTTAGGAGTCAAGGAAGACTCCCAAACATGACTGCTCTTCTCTGCCTTACAATGATAGTGCTTTGACACTAGTCTTTTTTTTTAATAGTTTTATGTCAAGTTGGTTTCCATCTAACACCCAGTGCTCTTCCCCACAAGTCTTAAGCAAAGTATTTGAAGATTCATTATGAATTACAGGAAGTAACTTTGTTGTATACATACTCATTTGCATGTAAACCATTTCTGTTTCCCCATAGTAAGACTATTATGTTTTCATATGCACATCAGCACCCCACCATTCCACCGAAGCATTATGCATTCTGGCTTATTTAAGAAGAGCTCTTAGTATATTCTATAACCTTTCCTTACTCATAGTTGACTTAAAAAGTCTTTATGCTTTTGCTGGCTTGAGCCAGATGACTTCTTTGTTACTTTTTTTTCTGTTTGAGTTGGGGAAAAATCAATTACTTTTAAATCACTGTCGTGCTTGAATAACGTTTGTAAAGAGAATACATAATGAAATTTCTACTTGACTAGAGCTGGAAATCATAGTCTGAACTTTAAGTCTTTCACAATTGCTTTTCAATCTACTACTTTCTAAGAGGCAGTGTGCACAGTAGGCATCAGATTTGATAGTATTTATGCAAAGTTACAAGTGTACTGTTTAATTCTGTATGCTTTACTCAGATAAATTAAAATGAAAGAAAAAATTAAAATTAAGAGTCACTGCTACTAGTAAACCCTTAGATTAATATGGCCCACACTGAATGAGATCAGTGAAAATTATTATAATCATAATACTTAGTATTAAATATAGAGCAACTGTGAAATGCCTAGTATTAAATATAGAGTTATGTGTGCCAGGCACTAGCCTGAGTACTTTAAGTACAACTCCTTTGTGCTTCACAGGTATTTTATTCCAGATGAAATGAATATTAAAAAAATTATTTGGGGGCACCTGGTTGGCTCAGTCAGTTAAGCATCCAACTCTTGGTTTTGGCGCAGGTCATGATCTCACGGTTTCATGAGTTCAAGCCCCAGGTCAGGCTCTTCACTGATAGCGTGGAGCCTGCTTGGGATTCTCTCTCTCCCACTTGTGTTGTATCTGTTTTCTCTCAAAATAAATAAATAAACTTATGAAAAATTAAATTAAATTAAAATTATTTGGAACTTCTGCCATGATGGGGTCATGGAGTGGATGAAATATATATATTCCAGAAAAAACACTTTTAAGACATTAGACAACAGGCAGTACAGGCCCATGCCTGTGAGAGAAGGCAAACAAGACAGCCAAGTACCATAATCATCCTGGCTTTCTGCCTGGAGCCCATTTAGAAAACACAATGCTTCACTGAGCTGGGGACAACCAGAGTTTGTGGAGGACAAGGTAGCCGCCATTTGTAGGATGGACTCCAAAGACAGAGCCAGTCAGAAAAAGAGCATCAGAAATATCCTACGTCCCCTTGAGTTTGTTGTTGAATACTGGGTTTTGAGGAGGTTGGAACCCCATGGGCCTGGCAAACAGGACGAAAGTTGAATAGTTCCCACAACCCATGGCGCACTGGGAAGTACGTGTTCCAAGTCTGACAAGTCAGAATGCAGATATTTCACTGGTCACCCAGTGTTTTGGTGAGGTAACTGTCACACCTCAGTCCTACAGCATCACTGTCCCTAGAGAAAAGGAGACCACAGACCCACTCCCCAAAATAAAATTTTTAAAAAAGCCTTGGAAGGATCAGTCTGGCCAGCAAGTAACTTACCTACCTGCCTGAGAGAAAGGCCAGACATAAAAAAGAAACACAATAAACCCAGTCACTCAGTAACTTAATTCACAAAGACCATCCATCCCCATGAACATGAGCTGTGCAGGGAAATAGGAATGCGTGACCCATAACCAGAAGAAGCATCCAAAGACACAGATGCACAAATAACAGACGACGGTGAGCAAACAAGGCATTTGCTCAAAATGGAAAGCATGAATGAAATGAGGATAGAAGTGAAAGACATAAAATAAAAAGAACAAACTGGAACTTCTAGATAGGAAAAATACAATATTTGAACTTAAAAACAATACTGAATGGTTTTCACAGTAGATTAGACTCTGCAGAATGAATCAGTAAACTTGACAACAGCAAGAGAAGCTAAACACACTGCAGCTCAGGAGGGAAAATATATTTTAAACTGAACAGAGACTCAGTGACCTGTTGTACAATTTTAAGTAGACTAACAGATGTAATTGGAGTCCCAGGAAAGGGGAATGAGGCATAAAATAACATTTGGTGGAATAATGGCTAAAAAATTTTCCAAATTTGATGAAACTATAAAACCACAGTCCCAAGAATTACAACAAACCACAAGCAGGATAAATACCAATAAAATCACACTAAGGGGGTGCCTGTCTGGCATGTGGTTCTTGATCTTGGGGTATAAGTTCAAGCCCCACGTTGGGTGTGGAGCCTACTTAAAAAAAAATCACACCAAGGAACATCGCGATCAATTTGTTCAATGCCAGTAATCAAGGAAAAGTTCTAAAAACAGCCCAGGATGAGACTTTTTCCAAAATGGTAAAGCAAAAACATTTTTCCCATTCCTCCAATGAAGTCCAAGCAAAAGCCCTTAACATGATATAGAAAACAAACATGAAAAGACTCTGAGGGGTCAGGAGACAGAAAGACTGAAAAACCTGGGACCCAAGAAACAACACGGCGGTGAGCTTCCTAGTTTTCTTTCAGCTTCAGATACTCCAGATCGGATGCTGGAGAAGCCAGTGACCCAGAAGTGCCCAAGAGTGTGTGGAAAGAACAGCCCCAACTACTTACCACACCTACAAACTCTCCCTGGATCACAGAGAAAATCTAAAGGAGCCTAAACCAAATGAAATGACAATGAAATAGGACCTAAAATGTGTGGGACACTGCCAAAGTACTGTTGGAGGGAGAATTTATGGCACTAAAATATACATTAGAAATAAGAAGAAGCCTCGAATCAATAATCTAAGATCCCACGCAAACAACCGAGGGAGAGAAGAGCAAAATTAACCCAAATGGCCAACCTCCTAAGGTAAATGTGACCTTGCTTCGTGTGTCTAATTATACAACAATGATGGGCCTAGTTCACTGCACTCAGTCGATGAGGGAGCTTTTGAGCTCAAGAGTAAGTCATGTTAAATATCAGGTCAAATGAAAGAGTATTTGGTTCTCAGGTAGCAAAGAGTACAGGCAGCAGCGTTGCTCCTTACAGGGAGGCAGTTAATATTTTACCAGACCCTTCCACGGCATGCTGATTCTCAGAACGCAATAGGCCCTTTTTAAGAGGGAAAAGAAGCTCTATGATCAAAAATAACTGGAAAATAAGCAAAGGCAAGTAAGAGTCTATACTGTAAGACCTCTTGAGGGTGTGGCTCCCAGCACCCTTCATGAATTCACATCCACACAGCATGTCCCATGTCCCAATTTCTCTGGCCACAGATGCTTCTTCCAAGCGGCATCTCACAGGACCGGTGTTCTGGGAAACACATTATTAACAGCACAGCTTTCCAAACAACTTCGAGAACCGTTCTGGGGTCCTCTGCAGCCGGAACGGTTAACAGGGCTGAATAGAAAGAGACATGTGTTGTTTTCAAAGTCTGGTTAGAGTGACGTTTGAGCCTGCTTCACGGAGGAGTCTTACAGCTCCCTGTGGTCGGGGTGAGTACTGTGAGGAAATCGTCAGGGTCGGATGGAGGAGCAGAGGAGACCAGGAGGCAGGGGATGGAAGGAAGGACACTGCTGAGAAGATCCTGATGCAGGGTGTTTGGGAACCAGTGAGAGCAGGGCTGGAAGTGCTGGATGGTGCCAGGGTCTTGACAATCACACTAAGGGCTTTGGTCTCTTTCTTAAAAACAGTGAAATGCCAATAAGCAACGGTTAAGTAGGAAACAAAGGGATTAGATCCCCACAATGTGGAGAATGTGTTAGGGGTGAAGGCAAAGGGGCAGGGGGAGACCATGAGGGGGGCTGCACTACTGTAGACAGGAGGTGAAGGCGGCCTGGTGTCAGCTCCAGGCAGTGAGATCTAAGAGGTTCTAGGATTCTTTGATGGTTGGCTGCAGGTAAGGGAGGAGAGGGCCAGGGTACAAATAATTCCCTGGTTTCTGGCCGGAACAATGTGTGGAACAACGTTGTCCCAATGGTGGAACAACACCGTTTAATGAGGTAGCCAATATATAAAGAAGGAAAAGAGAAGAAAATCTATACACTCAAGGTGTCATTGAGAGACACCCAAGAGTGAGTGTTGAGCAGGCAGTTGGAGACATGCTCCATTTTCTGAAGAAAAGATGGCATTTTGTCTCCCATAAGATCCCAAGATAGATTTCAAATGGATTAAAGATTCGCATGCACAAAATTAACTCTTATGTTATTAGGATAATATAGGAGAATGTTTATAAAATCGTGATGAGTGGGTCTCTCTAACATGCAAGTATAGGAGAAAAGAAAGCAAAAGAAAATATCAAGATTTAATGATATAAAAATAAAAGATGGTATAGGAAAACAAAACACTTTATACATTTAAAAGGCAAATGGCAGTAGAGAAATATTTGCAACCTATGGAATATAAAATATCATATACTTATTATAAAGGGCTGTTTCAAATTCAGAATAAAGATAAACACAACTGTTAACCCACTGGAATGAAAAAGTTAAAGTAAAAGAAAGGAAGGAAGGAAAGAAGGAGGGAGGGAGGGAGGAAGGAAGGAAGATTTACATAAATGGTCTGGTAGAAAAGAAAGGATATGAATAGGGACTTTATAGAAGAAGAAAAACAAATGATCATTTAAAAGTATTAAATGGTATTCAATTTCATTATGAATAAAAAGACCTGAAAATTAACACTTAAACGGCATTTTTGGCCACCAGAATCACAATTCTCAGCATTCGTGTGAACAAGACAAGAAAATAGATATTCCTGTATACTCCTAGTAGGACTGAATTTGGTACAATGCTTTTTACTTAGGAGTGAATTTGGTACAATGTTTTTCTTAGGAGTGACTTTGGTGCAATGTTTTTTCTGAAGAGCAGTATAGAAATATGTACATATCCTGGGTCCTGGGACTCCATACCTGGGAAATTAGCTCAAAGAAATAATCAGACAAGTACACAGAGATCTACATACATGAGTACTCATTGCACTGCTGTTTATCATAGAGAAGTGCTCAACTCCCCAAGCTCTGAATTGGTGAGGAGGTAGAAAAAAGCAACATTTTATATAATGAGCTATAGGGCAGCCATTAGAAGTGATAAAACAGAAGGATATTGCTCTAGGTGGAAACACATTTATGATTTACATTTATTTTTAAGTGAGAAGTGGGTTACAATATAGCATGAGAAATAGGATTCCTTTTACATTTAAACATACATGCATATTCACTATATGCTATGCGTTACATGCACAGACCTGGGTCTATGTATTAAGATATTAACAATGGTTCTCCAAGTAGTGCAGTGTTTTTTGTTCCTATAGTCCTATATTTTCCAATCTTTCCTCCATGCTTTTTATTATTTGTGAGATAAAAATGTCTGGAAATAAAACCCAGAATGCTTCCCCAATATTATTTTTACATCCATTGATGAGTATAAATGTCTGTGTGTGTTTATAAACCAGTCAGCAAAACAAAACCATCTGCGAATCATTTTCTGGCATGAACCCACTTTTCAGTCCCAGGAAAACCCAAAAGGAAAACACAGGATGTGACACAGATAAATAGAAGGAAGATCAGAAGTTGCTTCTCCCACATCTTGACTTCTGGCCTCTTCCCCAGAAGCACAAAAGAGGCTCCCCAGGGATGGGATGGGAGCCCGCCCCGGGGTCTGTGACATTCTCCAGGGTTGGGGAGGTGGCCGCAGTGGCTCAGCGGGGGAGAGTGCGGCATGACGAGGGGCTCTCCAGCCAATGAGAACATGTGCTTTCCCGCTAGCATACCTGCCTTCTTCTACGGGTGCCTTATATGTCAACCTTTCCCAACATGCAAACCAGAGTGACCCAGATGTTTCTGTTGGCTGGGCAAGCTCTGAAAGCATAGACTTGTCCTACGCTCTACATTTCAGAACTCTTGGGTTCCGATGGACAAGCAAAAGAGGGAACCTTTTCTACCCCGGTGGTTCACAGTTCCCTTACAAGAATCTGATAAAAATTTGAAAGCCTTCCCTCCACATATACACACACATACAATGTTTCACATCCAATTTCAGGGACTCAAAACCTCCCTGAGGCCCATGGGGCACGGGATGACTTAGAAAGGCTCCCTACTCTAGAAGTGACTCTTCCCACTCAGCTCAGTGAGGGGCTTCTCTTGCACCCAGCCCTACCCCCCGACCTCACAACCTGCTTTGCTCTTGGAAGCTTTCTCTCCCTGCTCCCCACACTTACAGCAGCTGTACCTTCACAACAATCACCCCTGAAGCTGGAGTACTTCCCCCTCCTTGCCCACCACCACCACCTCCCATCACTTTTCAAAATCCCCAAACTGGGGTATCTTTCAGTAAAAATAAATCTGATGGCTGAATGCAATTTCTGTGAAAGACAAATTGATTCATCCTTTCCCCTTCTTCCACAAACACGTACACTTTCTCGGGCATTGGTGTAATGGCTTATTTCTCATGTTTCAAAGCTGCAGCTCTGGAAACGCTTAGCAATGGCAATCTCAGCAAGCCTCTGTAGCGAGTGCTGAATTCCGAAGAGCCTCATTTAGTGACAACATGCACAATTGTTTTAAAGTAGATTTTCATCCAAGCACCGCCGCCTCGTTACATTTTTGCAGTGGTGTTCATATTTTTGCAATAATGTATGCACCGAGATTTCTGAGTTTTTTTTTTTTTAACAGCTGCAATCTTAGGGATTTGGTGGTAAATCTGAAAACTCAGTTCTCGGATCACTTGCCTGTAAACCCTGGTGCACAGACACATGTGCCATTGAGGCCCTCGCTGTCACAGGTGCCTCCGTTCAGACAGCTGACATTCGCGCAGGGGTCCTTGTAAGACTCGCAGTGGATTCCTGCAGAGAGACAGACACAGAAGGCGTAACTTGTTAAGGAATCTCCACCCCCAGGGCCATTGAAAGCAAAGTGTCTGAACAGCTTGGAACTATGCAAAGACAGGTTCCCAGAGGTGCACACGTGTGTGCAAGTGTGTCTGTGCAAGCGCATGTGCATGCCACACGTGCCCACTCTTGGCTAGTTTGTTGTAAGGCCGTGCCTTAGGAGAACACAGCAAATTCATTCTCTGCTCTCAGGTCCTACTATAGTCATTTATCTGTACCTTCTCATACCACAAGTCCCAGTGCCCAGCGGACACAAAGATAAAACCCTGCAAGATAAAATTTATCAGTGACATGTTTTCAAGTCTCCAAAAGGAACAGAAAATGGCCAGACATGCTTTATAAGGTATCGATCCAATCAATAAGCAGCATCCTGAAGGTGAAGATGTGGAGTCATATTGAAATGAGCGCTGGTTCTATTTGGGGAAACTGCAGGATGGAGAGGAAGCCACACGGGATCACCGTGTTCCAGAGTTCACACGTGTTGCCCACAAGCCACATCCCAGCCCCTCACACTGGGCTTTGCATCTGATCTGATCTTTGTAACAACACTTAGAGACAAATAGCCTTATTCTCCCATTTTGCAGATGAAGAGACTGATGAAAGGGTACAAGATCACGAGGTTGGTCAGGGAGGCAGCTGGGATTTGAAACCACCAGTGATCCAAATCTGTGTCTGTACCTGCTAAGTACTTTGCTGAGAGTGAGCTCAGACTGGCCATGGAGGTATGGTGCCGCCCATTTCACGAAAATTCTATGCAGCCCATTTCACAAAAAGACTTCACTTAAAAAGTCTTTACAGCAAAAGCCATTTCCCATGGGTGCAAAAAAATCCTATGTGTGCAAAAGTAGGAGTGAAGGACTCAATTATTTTTGGCTTTCACATCAGGGAGTTCTATATTGTTGGAATTTTTTTCAATACTACTTATTATTTCATAATTTTAATTAAAAAATTTAAAAAACTAACACGATTTGAAAGGTAAGATTTTTTGCCGTTGTTTCACTGGAATGCCAAGATGGGTGAATGGATTGTTCTCCCTCTCTCTCTCTCTCTCTCTCTCTCTCTCTCTCTCTCTCTCCCCCCCCCCCCCCCCCCCGCCCTTTGGAGGGGAAGACAGATTACATTATATTCTGGGTAAGAATATACACTATGGTACGGTCGCCCTTCCTGACGGCCTCATGAAAAAATAAGCATAAAGCTAATAGTAACTGAACATTATTTACTTAGTTTGCTCTCCACTTCATGACTTAGCTCATCATTGTGCAAACGACTGCCACGCCCAATGACTCATGATTTAGTCACTGAAATTATTCTCGCTGGGATTTTTGTCTATCAATTTCTTTTTCATTGTCTTATGAAGTTGGGCTCAAGAAGAGGAAAAAAGTGTAAGAGAAAATAGAAACAGAATTGCCCATCTGTATTCCTACTAGTAACACATTGGAGCCTGGCAAAGCATTTAGAATGGACGGTTTTTCACTCCATTTTATCCTTTGCCCCTCATATCCAACCCATGAATAATATTCCGCCAGATATTTTCCTAAAGTGTCTTTCAGATCGTTGTCTGGCTTTTCTCCCTGTAACCACCACCTCAATCCCACCGCCTCGGGCCTGGTGGGAGGCAAAGCGCCTCACCCACCCCCCCAAGCCCTACCGTAGCTCCCTCCCTGTCTCCAGTAACAGGAATGAGCCTCCTTGACTTTCACTGTCCTTAACCAACCCAAGCTTCCTGGTAATATACGAAATCAAACTAATGTAAAGACATGCACAAAGCTGGCGATTCTTCCTCACTTGGGTGTGTATGGCCTTTTCGCCCAGAAGTTTCTATCTCTGCTTTCTCACTGATTCCCAAGCAGCACAAACTCAACCAAAAGAATAAAATACAAAACAGTCTTTTCTGCTTCAGAGTGTTTATCAAAAAAAGAAGATTCACATACTTTCAAGTTCCCCTGGAACTGATCAATGGAAACCAGGTGACAAAAGAGACTTCCAAATGTCATCGGAAATAGAGCCATAACCCAGGTTTGGAGATGACTGGAATCTAAAAAGATGTCCGTTACAGCTCAAGTGCAAGCAATCAAGAATGATCTTTACTAGGTTTCTAGCAACACATTAGCCAGTCAGGCCTGTGTGATAGTAACACAATGAATGTATTAACACACAGAGCACCACATTTTTCAAAGGAGGCTGAAAAGCAAATTCGAAACAAAATATTTAAACACCTTACACTTAAAAGACTTCAATAAGACAGATTTGATGAAAATACCCAGGATAATAGCAATTTTCATCTTGTGGATGTCTTTTTTCTTTTTGGGAATGATTTTTTTTCCCTTGTTACTTCTCTTTTTCAAAAGATACTGGGTCACTTGAGATCCACTGAGAGCTTTCTGGCAGAGAGATCGGACAAAAGCTTATCTTCACAGAAACACGAGGACTCTGAAGCGGGAGGGTCTCCAAAGTCCCCGGTGAGTGCTTGGCTACTCCCATTGCTATACTCTAAGCCTTGCTAATCCTCATATAAAAAACATTTGTCATACTGCTCCGCTTGTCGATAAGAGCTGAACAACCACGAGCTACAAGCCTTGAATACAGAGAACGGACAGTCACGAACACCACTGATGTGCCAGGGTGGCTCTATTCCAACTCTCGTCCTCAGGGCCCCAGGGCCCTACCTTGGGGCCTTCCCCAGAGACCCTGAGCACTGGTGGCACACTGAAGGCTGGACATCTCTTCCCTCTGACAAGAATGCCTTCCTTCACCTCTGCCCAAGCCACTCTTCACCGGCACATTCTATCTGTCAAAGTCTAACTCAAACGCCCTTTCTCAGGAAAGCTGAACCTGACTCTCACAAGACAGAGCTCCATCTCTCCGCCATTGTGCACTGACAGCATGCTGTGATTCGTGCTGTTAGAGAGTTTACTGTGTCAGAGCATCACTTATCTGTGCTCCTGATTCCCCCCGATGGGTCTCTGAGGTCCTTTAGAGCGGACGCCATCATTTAATGTAAGAAATTCTGGATGTATCACCAGAATTCTGTTCTGCTGGGAGGGGTGACAGTCAGTGTACTTTGGCTGACACACAGGTGAAGTTTGCCAGGGGAGTGAGAAGTCATTCCA
Source organism: Suricata suricatta (assembly GCF_006229205.1). Lineage (NCBI taxonomy): Eukaryota > Metazoa > Chordata > Mammalia > Carnivora > Herpestidae > Suricata > Suricata suricatta. The sequence goes on along the minus strand of NC_043702.1, from coordinate 9,115,529 downwards.
AATCTGCCTCCAAAACACCCTATTTTTTCAGGGAAAACTAGGTCCATACTTCAAATTAAGTCCGTGGAGCGACACATGCATCACCCATTGGCAAAGGATGTAGCACGCACGATTACGAAACTAATGTTTAGTCTCAAGCAAAAATAAACTGTAATTCAGTCAAAACTAATAAAAATTCATACTTTTCATATGAAGGGATAGAGAGGCAATGTTTCTGAAAAGATCTCAATTCCAATAGGGCTCTGTATAGAAGTTAATTTTAGAACTAAAATGAGAAAACATTCAAAGAGTAGTGCGCCAATTATAAATCATTGTTGCCCTCGCTATTTAGTCATCATTAATATTTTGAAAACTGAGGGTCACTATTTTATCTCCAAAAAAAATTAAGCCAGGTAAAGAAATATAACTGTAAGTGTTCTCTCTTAGTAAGACATCATCTTATTTTATTCAAACTTACTTCCTCCACAAAAATTTTTTCATTATTTTAACCATCACAGAACCCAATCATTTCTAAACTCTTTCAGAAATTACCATAGACATGTCGACCTTGGCCTCAGTTTTCCTTGTGTGTGTGCCAGTCTCTGTCTGCTTCTCTGGCTAAGTATTAGCCTAAAAATGGAAGAAACCCTGACTTGCCCATTTTTGTATCTACCCCACTACTTGAGAGAGGCCACATGCATAAAATACCCAGAAATTTGTTCACTGCATGAGAAAAATAATTCTAGCAAACAAAGAAAGAGTTATCAATTTTTCAATTATAAATGTCTGTAGGCGTTTAAAATAAATGATCAGGTACAATGTGATTGCATCCATAATCCAGTGATTTCATTTCTGAAACCCAATTCTCCCCCTCTCACCCAAAATTCAGAAAGTATTAAACATTTTCTGAATAAAGATGTTCATTTCAGAAGTATGTATCACAGCCCCACGTCAGATACAAGGAAATGGGTAAGTATTCCCCCACGGGAATATTACATAGCCACTCAATACAGAACTAGTGAGACTTCCTGGCAGTATCCAAATCAAACATACCACGAAAAGGAAGGTATGAGCAGAACGATATAAAATCACAGCATACGCAACTGTAACCATAAAAGCTGGGATATTTAAAAAGAATGGGACCAGCAGCAATAATAACTACTCTTGTGCTCTGTTGTAAAGCTTGAGCAATTCTGAATTTTCTTTTTTTTCCAAAATTTTATTAGTGTTGTGTCATTTTCATAATTAAAAACTGAAATACTTTCTCTCTAACTCTGGCCACCCCAAATTCCACATGACTATATTGTTGATCATTGAGTTTGTTCTGCAAAAAATAAAAATTGACAGCATATGGGGCCACTTGACATTTTGACAATAGAAGTTGTGAGCGCAAGCGAAGCACTAGTTAGTCATGCACTAGCTCTGAGCTTATTCTGGAGGGGGGACGAGCACTAATGCACGTCTGACATGGGAGGTTACCCTGAGTCCTCCATGCATTTTGCTTCTAACAATTTCATGATCCACAGCAGAAATTTTCTAGGAAAATCTTCACATTGGGTTCCTTTATTTAATTAGCATGTTAAGTGGCAATTTCAATTCAACTAAAGATGGCTTTTGAGCATTTGTCTTTGTGCAAGCCATTACATCAAGGGCTGCAGAGAATTAAAAAAATTAAAGAGAGAGAGAGAGAGAAGGACCTATGTAGTCACTGCCTTTCAGGAGATTATGACTTGGTGTAAGAAAGAGGTTAAGTGTCTGACTCTTTTTTAAAAAAATGTTTTTAAAGTTTATTTATTTTTGAGACAGAGAGAGAGAGAGACAGAGCATGAGTGGGGGAGGGGCAGAGAGGGAGGGAGACACAGAATCTGAAGCAGGCTCCAGGCTCTGAGCTGACAGCCCAGAACCCGACGCGGGACTTGAACCCACAAACCGCAAGATCATGACCTGAGCTGAAGTCGCCACTTAACCAACTGAGCCACCCAGGTGCCCCAGCATCTGACTCTTGACTTTGGCTCGAGTCATGATCTCAGGGTTCGTGAGTTCGAGCCCCATGTCATGCTCCATGCTTGGGATTCTCTCTCTCTCCCTCTCTCTCTGCCCCTCCCCTGCTGGGGATCTCTCTGTCTCTTTCAAAATAAATAAATAAACTTAAAGAAAAAAAGAAGGAATTTCTACAAGGTTGACCATCATTGTCACGGCAAATACAAAGACCAGGTTGGAAGAGCTTCAGGAGAGAGATACCATATATCCAGAGACCAACACTACAGTCAGTAGATACAGGACTGGATGAGGGCAAAAAGGAGAGGACAGAGAAAAGGGACAAGAAGGAAACCATGGAGACCAATGACATTCATGGCATCCCGAGGACAAAGATTCAGTGAAGGCAGGGAGACAAGAGTCAGGGGACAGGAATGGAGCTGCAGAAGGAAACTCAAGCAGAGTGAATTCCAAAAGGGACCCAGCAGTCAATGGGGCAAAGAAGCAGGAACAGCAATTGGAAGCTGGAAGAGAAGGCTTCAGGATCACACTGAAAAGCCTTCAGATGGGTTAACACAGGGTGGTGTAGACAAGGTCCAATTCAATTCACATAGAATTTATGAAGAAGTTTAAAAACATTTCTTTTTTTCTGTGTAGCAGCCCAATTTCCCCTGCACCATTTATGAAAAAAAAATCTTTCCCATTCATCGCATTTTTTGAAGAGCCATACATTATTCTAGACAATAGTTTCTGGGCCATTATTCAGTTTTGGTTGGCTGTCCATTCTTGTACCCATAACATGTGAATGTAGGAATAATAAATAAATGATAATAAAACATCTGGCGGAAGTTCCCCCTCATTGCTTTCCTTTCTCAAAATGCTCTTTAGCTATACTTGCCTGAGCTCCCATTACACTCATTCTTTTCGGGAGGTTGTATTAATTTATTTAAGTTGGATTTTAACATAAAACAGTAAAAAATCACCTCTTGAAAAAATGTATGTGTGAAGGAGGAGGTTAAAGTCCCAGTTCTCCCACACACACCACCGGCTTAGGTTCTAACTCCAGAAGTAAGGACTAGTTAGGACTCACTGCTCACCCATCCGGTAGCTCTCTGAATCTATGCACCCATCCTATATGTAAATCTATGATCGAAAAAATGCTTCCCTAGAGAGACAGATGTCCATCCCCCAAGGAGAGAAAGACACAAGATCTTGTGTCACACTTTTCCTCTGGATCAGGAGAGCAAGACTTTGCCCCTTCCACCTCCTTTAGTTTCTTCTACCACCCACCCTCCCCCCAAATATGACTTTAGGAGTTCTACCATTTAGGGGCGCCTGGTGGCTCAGTCAGTTAAACATCTGACTTTAGTTCAGGTCATGATCTCATAGCTCGTGGGTTTGAGCCCTGCATCAGGCTCTGTGCTGACAGCTTGGAGCCTGGAGCCTGCTCCCAGTTCTGTGTCTCCCTCTCTCTCTGCCCCTCCCTGATCACACACTGTCTCTCTCTCTCAAAAATAAATAAACATTAAAAAAACATTTTTAAAGTTCTACCATTTATGGTGCTAGGCTTTGCCTTCAGGAATCTCATTTAAATTCAAACCTAAAGCTGTCTACAAATATACCCAAATTAGATGATCACTTTACCTCCCCATTGGCAAGAGATCTTTAACACACATGCATGGCTTCCAATCCCTCCCATCTCCATCCCCTTCAACTCATGGATTTAGTTAAAATGTTAGGAAACTTGAATGTAATCATTTCCATTTTTTTTAAGAATGGGTATAATGGACACACCATAAGGTGACCCCTGATGAGTTGTACCCTTCCTTTGTATGTGAGCTTTGAACCAATAGCATCTGGCAAAGGTTAAGAGATTTTGAAGATGCAGTTAAACTTTGTGTTGATTGTAGGTGGGTCTGACTTAATCAGGTGAGATGATGATGATGATGATGATGATGATGATGATTTAAAGAGGGTCCAGGCCTCCTCTCCTGAAGTTAGAGGCATGAAACACACAAGCTTTCTTTCATCTCCCTTTCATTGTGAGCTTTCAGGGAGCAAGCTGTCATGAAGTCTATGGCCACAAGGATATGAATTCTGTCAACAAGTTGGGGAATGAGGAGGTTGACACTTTCCTATCCAAGCTTCCAATGAGAACTGAGTCCAGCCAGCACCTTGATTCCCATCCACTAAAACATGCCTGGACCAAAGGAAGTGTTGGATACTAAAATGGTATTATTTCAAGCCACTACTTTGTAGTGATTCTTTATGCAGAATGCATGAGTAAAGCAACTGTAGATATTTTTTTTCCAAAAGACTTCTCTTTAACATTAAATTACCAGCCACAATCACTTTAATATCCTCTGTTTAGGTTTATCCCTGCACTTAAAAGAGTCTGTTCAACCCTCTTATTCCTGTTCTCTAACTATCTAGTTATATGTGTTCTGATTTAGTCCCAGTCCAGTAAGAATATGTTCTAAAATAATTTTCTTGGGGCGCCTGGGTGGCTCAGTCCATTGACTCTTGATATTGGCTTAGGTCATTGATCCCAGGGTCATGGGATGGATCGAGCCCTGCATAGCGCAAAGCCTGCTTAAGGTTCTCTCTCTCCCTCTGCCCTTCATTCACTCTCTCTCAAAATGACAGACTGATGATAGATAGATGATAAATAGATGATAGAGAGAGAGAGAGAGAGACAGATGATAGAATAAAATAATTTTCTTAGAAAGGGCACATGGTGTTATGTTTTCCATATCCTTAAATGTGCAAAATGTCTTTCTTTTGCCCTTGAATGTCAAGGATCTTGTAACAGCCAGTCCTTTCCATTGTGCAACCTAAAATACTGCTGCATGATTGCTTGGCCTCATCACAGAGAAGGGCAGGCCAGTGTGGACCTGAATCTCTACCTTTTGTATGTAACCCGTACTCCCTATGAAGACTTTTATAGAAAATATTCTCTTCCTCCTCAGATTTGGAACTTTTACCAGGAAATCCCAAACTGTGTGCCTTCCCCTTCATTAATGCCTCTGGCCCTCTGTACACGCATTCATTCTCTATGAAAACTTCAGTTTTCTCCAGGCCTCGGACTCCTCCTAGCAACTCTTGGATTCTGGTTTACTGCCACGTGTTCTTCCAGTGCATTTGTCATTCCGATGGACACAGATCTCCTGGAGCTCCTCCCCCATGTCCTATCTTATCTGCCACGATTTTCTTTTCCTCAGATCTTCACTTCCACCATGAACTAGCTCCTCCTCTGGGTCTTCTGGATCCAGATTCAACACTGAGTAGCATACAGCATTTTTCTCACTTTGTCTCCTGCATGGCGAGGGCTGTTGGCTGCTGTGGCAATTTCATATTTATTTCCTAGATTGTCTTCCATTTTTGAGTGGCCAGGACAGACTCCTCATACTGGCCAGGAGGAGGAAGGGAGAAAACGTCAGGCATAGGCAGATGTCACCAGAGACTTCCCTCCGTGCTGGACAGGCTGGCCGGCAGGACTCTGTCTACCACAGCGCAGGGTGGAGGCCTCCCAACTCAGGGTTTTCAAGCCTCTCCAGGGATGAATAGAGACCATTCTGTCTCAGCCACACAGCAAATAAAGGACCAGCTCAGCCCGACTGCAGCAGAGGACAGCCGGCCTCCCTGAGACCAGTGGAGTCCCCCACCTCAGGAGGTCACGTGCAGGTCATACTCAGCATGTATTTCCTCTTGGGAAACCGGGGGTCCTTTGAGCTCAGCTGGCCATTGAGTCAATCCTCCCCAGAACCCTACGCTCTGACCCTGTTGTGTGTGAAGTTCCCAACACCTGCATCCTTTTCTTAAGACTCTAAATCCTTGGATATGTTTGGGACACTCTCCAGGGTCATCGTCCTTCTTGGGTCGTCCCTAGCAGAGATGGTGACTGATGGAGGGGAGTCTCAGAAAGACAGAAGGGGTGGAATTTAGGGGCGCCTGGGTGGCTCAGTCAGTTGAGCGTCCAACCCCTGATTTCGACTCAGGTCCTGATCTCATGGTTTTGTGAGTTTGAGCCTTGTGTCCAGCTCCACATTAACAGTGTGGAGCTGCTTGAGATTCTCCTCCTCTCTCTGCCCTTCCCCTGCACATACTCTCTCTTTCTCAAGAATAGATAAACTTAGAAAAATAAAAAGAAGGGGTGGGGCACCTGGGTGGCTCAGTCAGTTAAGCGTCTGACTCTTGATATCAGCTCAGGATAATCTTGGAGTTCGTGAGATCGAGCCCTGCATCAGGCTCTGTGCTAATAGCAAGGTGCCTGCTTGGGATTCTCTGTCTCCCTCTCTCTCTACCCGACCTGTGCTCTCTCCCTCTCAAAAATAAATAAACCTAAAATAAAAAAGAAGGGGTAGAATTTAGAGCAAAAATGGAAGGATGACCGGTCTATGTATCTATGGTTCATCATGTGTTGTGTTTTTGCCGTTTAGTCATGATGCACAATCATTGCCTCCAAGATAAGAAACAATTGCATCAGGGACTGAAGAATTTTGGAATTTTTACTTTTTGAAGCATATCCACTACTAATTCTGCCACTGAAGAACCTCAAAATGTCAGTAGGCATCACTGTCCTTACTTTATACAGACACAATAACACGTTCAGAGATTAATCCAGGCTCAGCAGGAAGCCAGTGGGACGATGAGGGTGGGCTGCTTAGGTCTCCTGATTCATCGCTCCTTTATTCTTCTTTCCAGAGCAGATGCCCTATTTCTCAATACTCTGAAAAAACCTGTAAATGAAATCCACGTGAATGAAGCCAACACCGCTGCCCTTGCAGAAGTGGGGGAGTTTGGTTCTAATTGGGCATCACACTCAGAAAGAAGCATCGGAAACTGCTGAACGTGGAGCGACCCCTTGGCCCAGCCTCATCCCTGCCCACCAGAGACTAGATCGAGTTCATCCATGTGGTCTACAAACCCTTAAGGCTCACCAAAACACCACTAAATAAAGGTGGGTCCATCCAATGAGAAGGAAGGCCGCCCAGCAGATGGATGGTATCAAGTAAGCAGCAGTGGGAGCAAGAGGTTAAATTAAATGGCCATAAATAGCAGCCTCAAAGGCATTACAAAAATCCAAACCCAGCCCTGAAGTTGTGGCTTAGAGAAATGTGTGTGGCAGCTGATAAACATGGATTTCCTGGCGTGCTGCCATTCAAGGGTATCTGGGCTTGAACAGAACCACACCACTGAGCTCACTGGGGAGTGAGAAGAAAGGGCTTTGGGGACATGCTGGCCGGGCTTCTGAGGGACACCACTTCCACCTCACAGGGCCATTGTGAGGGCTTTATGAGTTCGTGCACATAAGGGCTGAGAACAAGGTCTGAACATTATAAACACTCTGTCAATGTCAGCTTTTTCCAGAGTGACTTTGACACGCATCCACTCAAATGAGCTAACATTTCCCTTGCAACTGACTCATTTAACGAGAATTAGCTTTGCGGCCAACGTGTGAGATTCCACCTGGGTCTTCCACCAGAGAGCACGGTGTCCCATGTCACCCTGCTGGCCCCACAGTGCCGTGCTCCCCTCCCTGTGTTTCCCACCGCCATATCCTCAGGTCGGTGTGGGACAGCGTGCTGCACCTCAATTTTTATCATCAGCTTCTTAACACAGTCAACACAGAAGCCACAGAGGATACAGGAAGAAGGAAAGGGCAGCAGAGGAATGTTTCCATCTATCAGGAGGATACCCCAGACTTGCAAGCTGGTCTCTTCGGCCCCATGAATCATCCCACCTCGAGACTTTGGTTTGGATTCTGACTGAGGTAATGCTCCAGTTAGAGGCTGGTGCATTTAAGCTGAGAAAGGCATGAGGTTGTTCGGGCTGCTCTGGCCCCAGAAGGCCAACTGGTTGGTGCTCACCTTTGTACTCGGCCAGGCACACGCACTCATAGCCATTAATGAGGTCCCTGCAGGTGGCTGCGTTCAGGCACGGGGCAGAGAGACACTCATTGTATTCCTCCTCACAGTAGAGGCCGTGGTAACCTGAGGGACAGAGAAAGAAAAAGCCTGTGGTCAAACGTGTCCCAATTACTGCCATGCTGCACCAGCCTACAAGAGAGGCGGCTGGGTATTGACTGGGGAAGCACGGACAGACAGGATTTAAGTTGAGTCCCGTGGGGTGTATGGAAATGGGGGTTTCCGGGAAGAGTTTCTTATGAGGAGTCTGTTCTCATTGCCCTCTTTCATGATCCCAAGTATAAAGGAAGTGATGCCATTTATCCACCAGATGGTCTCGTTAGGACATCGTGTCCAATGGCACTAGTGACCTGGAGACTGGGGTCACCGAGTGCATCTGCTGTGGCCGCAGGAGACAGGGATGATAGCAGAGCTCACAGCATGGAGCTCCTTTCAAGGACGAGACCACCCTTCCTCTGATTGGCAAAGTGTTATCGAGTAACTACAGAGAATTTTATTAAAGGAGAAAAGGGTACACGTATTTCCTTTGCTTTTCAAGTCAAGAAGAGATTCAGCTATAAAAGGCTTCACTGGAATTCCTGATAAAATGTGGAATTTTTTTAAATTTAAAATTATGATGATCTTGATAACATTTCAAATTGTACTTTAAAATGCTAATGGTTAAAAACAGATGAAGAGCAACGAAGAAAAAACCAACAGTTTCTTAATAAAGACGGCTTTTACTCTATTTGCAAAACAGGTGTTTATTCTAAAGGACAAGAAGACAACATTCTTTGAGATTCACTCATGAATGTTATACTGTTTTTAACTTTCAAAAACATGTGTCGATGCCAATTTGCAGTGAAACTGAGCCATTTTTTTTTTCCTCTGGCCCTGTCTAAACAATGAGAAACACGTGAGTGCTTTCAAAAATCGCCCTGCCTGTGTTGGTTCTGAATTCAGATAAGCAGAAAAAATAAACCCTTGCTCAAGTGGAAACTAGAACTACTAGTTTTTTTTTCCAGCTTTCCAACCCATAGCCAACCCCCAAACCCAGAAAGTTCCATTAGGACATGCTAATGGGTTGAATTGTTTTTGTTTTCAGCGCCTACTGCAAAAGTAGGTTAAGCTCATATTTGCATTATTAGAGCACTTTTCAACTGCTGCTGTTTGTGAACTGCTTTCCAAAACGAGGCAGTGATAACAGCCCGTCGGAGGAGACCTCGACTTACCTGAGACAAATATGCCATCATTTTCAATTCTTTGGTCTCACCCTACTTTTTGTAATTTTAGGGTAATAATTCCTATTGTTCTTCAACCATAGTTTGATCATACAGATCAGAGTTTCTCAACTGACAGCAACCATCTCCTCACCAGCACCTATTATTTTCTGTGTGTGTGTGTGTGTGTGTGTGTGTGTGTGTGTGTGTGTGTTTATAGTGGCCATTCTAACAGGTGTGATGTGATGTCTCCTTGTGGTTTTGATTCAATCTCCCTGGTTACTGATCCTGAGCATCTTCTTGTATACCTGTTGGGCTGTTTGCATCATCTTACACCTTCCATAAAAAAAAAAACAGGTCAAAATGAATTAAAAACTTAAATATAAGACCTGAAACTATAATACTCCTAGAAGAAAACAAAGGAGAGAAGCTTCATAGCATTGGTCCAGGAAATGATGTCTTGGCTATGACACCAAAACCAGAGGCAGAAGTAAAAGTAGGCAAGTGGGACTTATATCAAACTGAAAAACTTCACAGCAAAGGAGGCAAGCAACTCAATAAAAGCCAACTACGGAATGGGAGAAAATGTTTGCCATCTGCCTATCTGCTAAGGAGTTAATATCCAAAATTCTTGTAAGAAGAAAGATTTTCTGTTGAACCTGGGTCAAGAATCAGCAACTTTGTTCTACAAGACACCAGAGAGTAAAGATTTGGGGCTTTGCAAGCCAAATGATCTCTGTTGCAACTACTCGGGCTGCCATTGTAGTGGGAATGCAGCCATTGACGACACATAAATGGATGATTGTGGCTGTGTCCCAATAAAACATCATTTACAACACCAGACGGGGATGGATTTGGTCTGTGAGCCAGAGTTTGCTGATCCTTCATCTAGAGCAAGGTTCTCTGCCTGGCTGTTGTAGCATTTTAGCTGGATAGCTTGTTGAGGAGGGCTGTCCTGTGCCTCATAGGATGTTGAACAGCACCCTTACACTAGATACTGAGGGCAGCTCCTTCCCCGCCACCCCAGTTGTAACAACCAATAGTGTCTCTAAAAACACTGCCAAATGTACTCTGGGGGAAACGTTGCTGTCAGTTGAGAAACTCTGATCTGCATGATCAAACTATGGTTTGGAAATTGGAGCCCTTGGACACGGCTGCTGGGAATGTGAAATGGTGCAGCCTCTGCAGAAAACAACATAGAGAATTCCCCCCAAAAAATTAAGAATAGAACTACCATAAGAATTATAATCTCATTTCTGGGATTTATCCAACCTAACAGAAAACAGGACCTCAAAGAGATATCTTCATGCCCATATTCATTGCAGCATTATTCACAAGTAGCCAAGAGGTGGAATCAATCTAAATGTCAATCAACAGATGAATGGATAAAGAAAATGCAGTTTATACATATGATGGAATATTATTCAGCCCTTAAAAGCAGAAAGAATCTTGTCATGTGCTACACCATGGATGACCCTTGAGACTATGAGCTAAGTGAAATAAGCCAGTCTGAGAAGGCCAACTATTTCACAATTCCACTCGTATGAGCTATCCGAAGTCGTGACACTCACAGGAACAGAGCAGAATGGTGTTGCCACTGGCTGAGGGGAGGGGAAAATGAGGAGTTGCTGTTCAATGGATATAGAGTTTCAGTTTTGCAAAATGAAAATGCTCTAGAGATTTTCTTCTCTGACAATGTTCACATCATTAACAACACTGTACTGTGCCCTCAAACATTTTGTTAAGAAAGTAGATTTCATGTTATGTGGTTTTCCGCAGAAATTAAAAAATACATACATATAATATGTAACCTACACAGTCAGTTGTCTTTTGGCTTCTCAGTAGGAGTAACAATCACAAGGGACATCTTTTCAAGCGTCTTTGTTCTCCTAGCAGATCTTTTAAAGATCACTCGGAAGAATAATAGATAACCCTAACAAGCCAACTTTGACCTTGTAATTGAAGTGTTATTTACAGACAAAAATCAAAAGCAAATTTCATGAAATCATCCGTAATTGTTTTCATTTTTTACAAACTGTATCATTATCTTCTTCCACTGGTAACATGAAAAGCAAATGAGGAAGTTATTTTACTGAGATAATGAAGCTGGTGATGTTTTTCTTCCTTAGGGGAAAAGAAAAAGATAAAGGCTTTGTATTCTGCAACCGTTTCTTCAAGGATGGTAACATTTCAATGTCTTTATGGAAATGTCAAGGCACCCTTTACACTGGGTGCCAAAGAACCTAAATCGGACTGTTTGAATAAAAAGGCATTCCTTCCAAAAGAGAAGGCTTCTGTGAAAATGAGGCTGCCACCCCCCTGCTAGTAATTAATTCGGGAAAACAAATTAGCTCAGGGCAGTATGCCCAGGGTCTAGGAAAATTAGGCTAGTCCAAAGAAATTTTTAAATAAAACAAAAAATTAGAAGGGTGAGATCAGAGTGACCCTTTCCAGGGCACCAACCTTCACCACCAGAGCTGCTCCCATCTCTCCCTGGCTTGCTCCTGAATATTTGATTCCAATATTCTTTAGAACTGACAGAGCGCAGCGATCATGTGGATGGTGAGGAGTGAGAGCAATCAGACGGCCACCACGTTTAGGCTGAGCGAGCAGGTGATGTCGCCATTAACACAGAAAGGTATGGCCAAAGGAATAACAGGTTTTAGAGAAAGCTGACCAGTTGGGTTTTGGACATATGTAACCTAGGGCTCACTTAGGGAGTTCCAGGTGGCAGCTGGAAACAATAGGCTTAAATAGCATAGAAACAGCAGCTTGGGAACTAATGGTCTGGAAGTGTGTTGAAGTTTTACCAAAGAAAACCCTTCAAGAGGAAAAAAGAAGGGACCAAGGTCAGATCTACATGGAAGGGCAAGGGGAGAAGGAGAAATCAGATCGGACCACCGGGCAGGGATGAGGCAAAGGAGAGGAAGAAAGCCCAAGGACAGCAATGTCATGGGAGCCAGGGGAGGGAAGGAGATCAAGGTGGGCTGATTAAAGTCTCTAGAGAATAAGAACAGCTGGGTGAAAGATTCAGAGGACCCTGGAGAGCTGCAGAATCTTAACTCTCAAAGGTTGCTAGACTGCCCTTTAGAGGCTGTTTTCAGAGTTGGGAGAGGAGAGGCATTGCATATCACAGTGATTGGGGGGTTCGACTGGAATTTAAGAGGCCAGAGGTATTTACCATCTTGTAATGTCTTGGATACCCCCACACAAGAAAGGATAGCCCTGGCATCCCTCACAACTTCGGACCATCCCATTGGAAATTTGCAGAGGTGAAAACCCTGTTTGGAACTTTCTGGGCCTAGAACCTAATTCCTTTACATGTACATGCACAATCACAGTTGTTAAGATATACCGAGGTTTCCTGGAATGTAACTACCGGGTAAATCAAGAGAAGATTGTTCCAAGAGTTGTTCACTGCATTGGAAATCCACTTCACAAGAGCAACAACTCTTGAAGAATTTAAGAAGCACACCTTTCATCAGCAAACAGAACAACAAAAATCACTTCCTCAGATAATTTTCCGACATGATCTAAAGCATCCTCCCCCAGCTACTCATCATAACACTTAACTGATTTCAACACTACACTTACAACCATCTGAAATCACATGTAACCTTAGTCCTGTTCTGGATCATTATTTCTCTTCCTCCACTAGAATATAATCTTGAAGGCAGAGGCTATGTCTTAGTGTTTACCACTGTACCCACAGTGTCTGGTACAGAAAAGGTGCTCAAAATAGTTGTTGAATCAGCATCCAGTGTCTTCGATTAAACCCACACATATTTAAGATGTGCCTACAGTGTGTCAGGGGTTTCCAGGTACTGTGGATACAAAGCTACATGGCAGCTCTCTGCCTGCAAGCAGTTGACGGTCTAATGGTACATTTGTGCCACCTGCTTTATATCAGCCCCTTTGCATGCGCTAAATTGGTTAATCCTCACTACAGCCCAAAATGATGGGCATCACTAACCCCAATATGTAGCTGAGGAATTAAGAGTCAAAGAGGTGCAGAAACTGCCCACAGGCACCCCGTCAACCCTGTATTCCTCCTAATTTCCTAAGCTGTCCCCAGAACGCATTACCTAGCGTAGCAGTCTGCTCAGGTTGCCATGACGAAACACCACATGCCAAGAGGATGAAACAACAGAAATTCATTTTCCCCCAGTTCTGGAAGCTGGGAATCCTAGGTCAAGATGTCAGCAGGTTTGGTTTCTCCTGTGGCCTCTCTCCTCGCCTTGTAGATGGCCGCCTTCTCAATGTGGCTGCACACGGCCTTTTCTCTGGGGACACACTTCCCTGGTGTCCCAGATGGTTCGATGAAACTCGTCATATGGGTTTACAGCTCCATCCTTATGACTTCCCTGAACCTTAATTACCTCTTTGAAGGCCCTGTCTCTAAATTCAGTCACATTCGGGGCGGGGGGGAGAGACACAGAATTCAGTCTGTAACACCCAGAATCAACCACAACAGTATTGACGTTGTGGATCAGGTCATTCCTGATGGCTGGGAGCACTGTCCTGTGCTCTGCAGGACACTGAGCAGCCTCCCTGGCCTCCACTCCCTAGATTCCAACAGCCCCGCTCAGTCTTGACCACCAGAAAGATCTCCAGACATCACCAACTGCCTTCCGCCCCTTGGAGAACATAAGCCCCCTTTGAGAGCCAATGTTCTAGATTCTTTTCATAACACGAGAACAACCTGAGGAGATTTGAGAATGTGCAGGTCTGAGATTTTCACTGTGAAGAGAGGAAATGCAATGAGAACAAAGATTGGGGGCAGGACCAAGGCAGCCCATCTGTGACTACAGGTTTAATAGAATACCAGCCCCCAGGACTGTCTCCAGCAGTGAGAGACTATGGACCCTCAGTTCATCTGGGGCTACCTAGATCCGAATGCCAAATAAATGAGATTAAAAAGAGGAGAGAAGAGTGGGGGTTATAGGCTTCCAGTCATGGAGTGAGTAAGTCAAGGGAAGGAAAGGTACAGTCTAGGGAACCCATCAATGATACTGCAGTAGCGATGTGCATGGTGACTGAGGGTGGCCATACTTGTGGTGAGCACAGCATACCATATAGACTTGTCAACATACTAATGTGACGTTGTGTGTCAACATACTTCAAAAATAAATAAGTAAACAGACAGATAGAAAGGGAAGAGAGAAGAGAGAAGCACCCTCCCTCACCCCTGGAGATTTTCAAGCTATGGAGAACTCTGCTAAATGTTCCGCCACTAGGCTGGCACTCTTCTGTGTCCCCCGGTGAAGACCAAGGTCCTAGACTCCTGACTGACTTAGCGAAGGCACAGTAGTGAGCCTTCTCCCCCGGGGTCTGAACTGTTCTAGAACACAATTGCCACCTCCATGTTCTATTTTGTCCACTCAGAATAAACTGTGTACACACTGCTGTGTCGTTCTCTCTCTGCTGATATTCACAATAGGAATCTTTTTAAAAACAGGAGGGAAAGATGTAGATAGGGTTCCCTGCTCACATTAATCCTACCATGTGTTCCAGCATTCAGTTCTTTTAGTTTGTTTTTGAGAAAGAAAGTGTGGGTGGGGTAGGGGTGGAGAGAGAGAGGGAGGGGCAGAGGATCCTGAGCAGGCTCCGCATTGGAAAGAGAGAACTCGACATGGGGCCCACAAACCATGAGGTCGTGACCTGGGCCGAAGTCCGAAGCTTAACCGACTGAGCCACCCTGGTGCACCCTCCCCGCAACGTGTTCTGTTCTATAGACCTGATGTTAGTAACTGTACAGACTTCTATGGGGGCAATTACATTACACACACACACACACACACACACACACACACACAGAAGCAAGAAAAAGGACGAGTTCTGTGAACAGGAGGAATGTGTGTAAGGAGACAGAGCACAGTGGCTGCCGATACTGCTTCTTACTCTATTCCCTCATTTCTTATCTTTTTCGTTGCTCAAGGCACCTGTGCCAGAGAGAAAATAATGTGAGAAGACCCAAATCAATCAATGTTTCCATGGCCGCAGTTCTTACAAGCCTTACATTGAAAGGACTACACACTGAGGCTAAATTCAAGTTTTAGAATCTCAAGCCTTCCTAGTATTCCTAAGCTGCTGAGTCACCTGCAAATTTGCACGTCCCTCCATGGTTTCCAAAAAGATGGATCATGGAGGGTCGGCTATACGTCATATCCTAAGAGTTCATGCTGTGAGTCTGTCAGCCCCATCCCCGTAGGCTGCTGCTGCCCTTCACTGTCACTGAGTGAAGGTGGGCCACGTTCTGGGTCTCCTGTTTACCTCCTTGATGGATTCATTCTTTAGCACCACACACAGTGATTGAATGCTTCCTAAGTGCCCGGCACGGTGTCAAAATAGACATAATCCCTCTACTAGGGGCATTTAAAGGAAAGAGACACAAAGCAATCATCCAAGCAAATGTGAAACCCTAACTGGGTGAATGCAAGCAACGCGGGGTCCTAGGATGCCGGGTGAAGGAGAAGCAGGAGAGCTAGCCTTGACGGAGCTCCAGAGAGGCTGCCCTGAGGACAGTGAACTGAGAGGTGGGTTGTGCATAGGTATCAATAAGGTGGGAGATGCACCCAGGGGAATTCAAGGCAGGACAGGCGGAGAGTGCAGGAGTCCCCTGGTGAGGGGACCCAGCCTTTGGCTCATTCCGGAGATGGACCACGGTCTACCAAAGAGCAGAGGACAGAGAAGAAGCAAGAGACAGGCAGGCACCAGGTGACCTTTCAGTGGAATGGGGGCCAGGACATGAAAACGCAGATTTGCCTTTCAGAAAGATGAGTCTTCTGGAGAATGGGGGAAAGACCCACAAGAATCGATGTGGCGAAATCAGTTAAGAGGTATGGCAAGAGTCCCAGGGAAAACATGGCCCGGGATGAGGGTGGGGCGGGGCCAGTTAGAGAATAAAGGTCGAGAGCCATTTAAAAAGTAAAACAGCAACACTGGTAAGAAGTAGGATGTGGAGGGTGAGAAAGAGAGAGGATGGATGGGAGTCCCAGGGTCCTGCCCTGTCTTATTTAGAGACGCTGTGATTCCTTCTGGAAGGAATGAAGGAACTGTCATTTACTAATCCCCCTTCCAGAGGCCAGTTTCTGCTCTAGGCACTTTCCAGTACAACAGAATCTCATTAATACGGTGGGGCTGGTATAGGGGATGGGATGGAAAGGTGCAGAAAACCACTTTCTGGAAGCAGATCTTAACTGAACAGAAGGAATTAACAGTTTCTCCCAAGAGAGATGGAAGCAATTTGAAGAAAGAACGTCAACTCATTTCAGTGACAATCTTCTGAAGTCTGACCACACTGACAATGACTGAACTAGGGACTGAGGGGATCTATTGTGTGATAGCTAAAAAAGAAAGGTTTGGGGTCAGAAGACATACATTGGGGGAGGGAAGAAGCAGAGAGAGGGAGGGAGAGCAGAAAGAGAAGGAGGTGAGGGACCGGAGATGGAGCCAGAGGAAAACAGGGATCCAGAACATCAAGGGGGGAGCTCGGGGGCAGGGAGGAAAGGGGGACGGCACAGAGGAAGAATACCTAAAAAGACAGAGAGAAAGAGAAACTGGTGCAGACATGGTAGAATTACTCCAGAAGTCTCGGGTCCCCTGTGGAGCCACAACGCCACCTGGTGTAATGACCGCCTGACCGTGGGCAGGGCCCTTCGGCATCCATCAAGACGCTGGGGCCCTGGAGGGGGAAGCGATCTGACATTTGAGTGAAGACCCACTGTAGGATTTTCGCCTCCCCAGTTATCTTTATTCAAATAAAATGGATTTGACACCATTTTCCTTCCAC
Source organism: Suricata suricatta (assembly GCF_006229205.1). Classification (NCBI taxonomy): domain Eukaryota; kingdom Metazoa; phylum Chordata; class Mammalia; order Carnivora; family Herpestidae; genus Suricata; species Suricata suricatta. The sequence continues at coordinate 9,098,655 of NC_043702.1, read as the reverse complement.
TAGCCTCTTCTTGCCGCCCAGTGTGTAGGGTTTCCAGGCGGGGAGCTCTGGGCCATCCCGGTATCACTGGCTCAATGCCAGTGTATGACATCGTCCATCAAGGTAACTCATGGGCGCCTGTGGCAACAGAAGTCACTGAAGTCATATACAAGGAGGGCCCCTGCCCCGCCCCCAGGAGGCCACGCACTTGGCGTTTCACGGGAGTGCCTGGTAACACAAGGAACCTGCCTGGCATACCGTAACACATGCCCCCTGCATGATCCACCTGCCAGGTGTCCCTCTGGTCCACTGACCTCGGCGCAAACCTGATTTTAAAAGACAATGAAGGTGCTGTAATTCTGAAATAGGAGCCCACCTCAAATGTGCAACAGAGGCACTAAGCATCATAACCCTAGAGGGGACCATTGGCCTGAATCACTGCTTCCCATAGGCTGCAGAGCCTGCTTACTGGAAAAGCACAAAATGCCACAGGATCTGCATTTGCACAGGCACACGAGCCCAGACTTCATGAGCCAGAAGCTCCAACACCTGGGCTTTTCTAACACAAAACAGTCTGATCACATTTGGCTTTTTTATTTTTTTTAATTTTCTTAATGATTATCTATTCTTGAGAGAGAGAGCATGCGCGCATCAGCAGGGGAGGGGCAGAGCAAGAGAGGGACACAGAATCTGAAGCAGGCTACCGGCTCTGAGCTGTCAGCACAGAGCCCAACGTGGGGCTTGAACCCATGAACTATGAAATCATGAACTATGAAATCATGACCTGAGCCGAAGTTGGCCACTCAACCGACGGATCCACCCAGGTGCCTGCATTTGGCTTTTTTAAAAACCTACCCCTTAGCCATTCCTCAGCCTCATATCCTGAGATTCTCTGTGCTGGAGCCGGTTTCCTGCTGGAAGTAAAACCTTGACTCACAGCTCAAACTTTGATCCCAAACTCTGTATTTTCTCTTTAGCAACTGCCCGTTCTCCTCTCATTTCCTGAGCACACAGGTTGGTGAAATACAGAAGATGTTCAAACACACTGCAGGAGTGGAATTTGCTAAGAAGACGGACTCATGGGGCAAACTCACCTTTGCATAAATAATTTACAGCACGAGTCCTTTTCTTGGCCAATGTCCGATTTGGAAAAATAAAAATGCCTGTGGAAACATATCCTGAAATTGACAGTAGTTTTTGTCAGGTGGTGAATTTAAAGGATGCTTCTTTATATTTTAAATGTGCATGTTTCCACTTTCTAATTTTCCACACTGAAAATATGCTACTTGCTTAACACAAGAAGAAAGCGCCATAGGTGCTTTCATAGTCATTTCTTTGTACTGTCGTGATTCGAAATCGGGTTGCTGATTCCCCAGGGAAACAGTACACGTGCTCTGTGTCTCCAGCTATTTGGGCGGAAGGTAACTGGTAACATTAAGAAAATGCTGACTTCACAAAGAGTAAATTTTAGGTGGAGGGGTGCATGAAGGAAAAAAATCTAGTCTTACTGGAGAAAAAGACATTTTAAGACCATTTAACAACCATCACAATAAAGTGCACTGCTAATAAAAAAAACTTTAAAAGAATTTTTTAATGTTTATTTTTGAGAGAGAGAGCAACAGAGAGACAGAAAGAGAGAGACAGAGAAAGAGGGCATGAGCAATGGAGGGACAGAGAGACAGGGAGACACAGAATCCGAAACAGGCTCCAGGCTCCAAGCTGTCCACATAGAGCCTGATGCAGGGCTTGAACTCACGGACCATGAGATCATGGCCTGAGAAAAAGTCGGATGCTTAACTGACTAAGCCACCCAAGTGCCCCCCAAAAAACCTTTTTTATAAAGAGAACTGCATCTTTTAACACTTAAAAAAAGAAAATCTTTGGAGATGTTGAAAATTCTGAAACATCTCTATAGATTTATTAATAGAAGGCAAATCATCATTAATTCACATTTGAAGGGAAAAATCTTAAACATACACTGGAAAAGCAAACCACTACTGTTCTGAATTCTATCCTTATAAATAGTTAGTATTCTCCTCCAAAAAAAAATTAAAGGAGAAATTAAAGAATGTATTGTAGATGATACCCCTGAATGCCCAAGAACCCCCCAGTGAGCCTTTAAGTAGAAACACAAACCAAAGTTTAAACCTGTCTATCATTTGGGGAGGGTTTTCTATGTTATCTGAACATTTCCAGGAGTCTTATCTTAGATTTGCCATCGGAACTAGGTCACAGATTAGTCACAAGAAAAAAGTCAATCTCTTTGTAACAGTTACTCTTTATAATGGTGGGGTTTTTTTCATGATGCTTTTGACCACTAGAGGGTGAATTCTCCCTATGATCTACACCAGCTGAACGCAGAGGAAAAAAGTTACTGGAGAGTTCAACAAAGGAGGAGCAACACGAAGAAGTGTTTTACAAAAGGGAAATACATGCGCAAGGGGACGCAAATATGTAAAGAAGAAATCTCATTTCCTGTAATAATAAAGCTTAACGTTCACCTATTTCTTTATGGCTTACGAACAAACTCACCACTATGTCCTCTAAACATGTGGTAGCTACGGTTAAGAATATTCATTCTAAAGTGGTCTGGGTTTTCTTACTGACTCCCTCTAGAAAGTATTTTTTAAATGCGAATTTTAGAGGGGCTAGAGGGGCGCCTGCATGGCTCAGTTGGTTAAGCATCTGATGCTTGATTTCAGCTTGGGTCATGATCTCATGGCTCATGCGCTCCAGCCCTGTGTCAGGCTCTGAGCTGAAAGTGCAGAGCCTGCTTGCCATTCTCTCTCTCTCTCTCTCTCTCTCTCTCTCCCTCAGCCCCTCCCCGCTCTCCCCCTCTCTCTTTCAAAATAAATAAATAAGAACTTAAACTTTTTAAATTAAAAATAAATGCAAATTCTTATGACACTATGTTTAAAGCACTGATTCAAGATTAAGTTAATGACAATATTTTATAAGTTTGATTTTAAGGATTATTGTAGACCATGTTTCCTTATAAACAAGAAGTGAAGTATTACATTTGACTAGTATATTTACAAATACATTAAAAAATGGCATGGTTTATACTTGAGATGAGGATAATGATGAAGAGATTTAGAAAAGAAAAGGTAGGTGGCGTCTGAGTGGCTCAGTTGGATAAGTTTCTGACTCTTGATTTCAGCTCAGGTTATGACCCCAAGGGTCTGTGCTGACAGCATGGAGCCTGCTTGGGACTCTCTCTCTCTCCTCTCTCTCTCTCTCTGCCCTGCCTTGCTCATGCTTGCTCGCTCTCTCTCAAAATAAATAAACATTTAAAAAAAGGAAATAAGAAAAGAGGTAGGCTCAAAGACCTCACATTCTAGAGGTAGTTCAGTATGGAATGCATCAAGACCGACACAGGGCCCCAAAGAGGCAAGAGGTAAGTGTTAGGGTGTAATCAAAGATTTAGGTTCTATTACAGCACTTTTGGAAGAAAATAAATCTTAGATGATTATTTTCATGCGAGTATGTATATTAAGTAAGAGGGTTGTTTTTTAAGTTTTATATATTTTGAGAGACACAGGGAGTGCAAGTGGGGCAGGAGCAGAGAGAGAGGGAGACAGAGGATCTGAAGCGGGCTCCACACTCACAGTAGAGAGCCTAATGTGGGACTTGAACTCATGAACCCATGAACGGTGAGATCATGATCTGAGCTGAAGTCAGATGCTTCACAGACTGAGTCACTGAGGCATCCCTAAAAAGGAATTTTTAAACAGTAAAGCACAGAAAAGTTTTTAAATGTTTCAATCTTTTTAACTGTATTTCATGAACTATTGCTTAAATTTGATTTTAATTTACTTACTCCATTATCACTGGATAGTCTTTGGAGGTGTTTGCCCTCAAACTCTGTGGGCGGAGCCCAGAGCTCTGATTTAGGAAGAGAGCCTGACGTGGGGCTTGAACTCTCTGTGATTCTAATGCACACTGAAGTGTGAGAGCCACTGATCTATACAACAGCAAAGCGCACAGCATCTTCCACAACTTCTGATTCTCAAAAGGGCAAGGAAGTGGTAGCAGTTATCCACAGCAGGTGTTAGATACGGCTTCCCCTCAGCATATCAAAAACAACCACAGAGCACACCGTCAGAACATGTGCCAGTCACAGGCCTATAAATAAACAATAGTGAAACGTGAGCAGATGACCTACCAACCACAGATGCATGGACTAAATGAAAACTACACTCCTCTCCAATTTGCTTAAGGGAAGAAAGCAATGCAAAGGAATCCCAAACTGACAGCAGGTGCCAAATTTGAAGAGAAAGGCCAGAATGAGGGAAGGTAACAATAGAACAGAAGTGGCACACGTTTTTTCTCCTTGTAGGACCGGGAGTCATATATATCCAATCAGAATGTGGAGAAACAAGCCTAAATTAAGATTAGTGAGTGAAGTTCTCCCCACATCTCTGACCCAGTTCCCTAAACCCATAGAAATATCACTGATGGAAGACCATCAGAAAATGGTAGACAGAGCTTAAAGAAACAGAGAATAGAATTCCTGGGGTTAAGGAGAGATAGGTCAAAAGTTGCAAAAAGTTCTGGGGAGCTAATGTACAACATAGTGATTATTTAATTACTGTGTTACATACTTGAAAGTTGCTAAGAAACTAGGATCTTAAAGGTTCTTGCCACAAATCAGAACTAGTAATTAGGTGACATGATGGTGTTAACTTTGCTATGGTGGTAACAATTTTGCAGTATTACATAAGTGTATCAAATAAACACATTGTACCTTCTTAATTTACACAGTGTTATATGTCAATCATACCCAAAAAAAATCTGAGGAAAATTTTTTCAGTCAAAAAGAAAAATAAAAATGGCAGACAATCTACAATAATTTTTACAAACCAAAAATTGAAAACATGATCTGACAAAGTTATGTTGTTTCCAGTGCTGGGGTGGGGTGGTTACTACCAAACTACTTGTGTGCTGGAAAACAAAACGCTGTGATCAAAAGTATTCCAGAAAATTCTGGTGTATGGACTCCACAATGCAGAGGTAGATTTTTTCACAGGTATCTTTGCTTTCCTTTGCATGTCACCGAGGGCACTCGAAGGCACAAAACAAAGCAATCCTTCAACCTCCTCCTTAGTCACTGTTATTCTAAAGTAAATACGCTGTCAGAATGGCTAAAACCAACAACACAAGAAACAACAGGTGTTGGAGAAGATGTGCAGGTGCACCATTGATGGGAATGCAAACTGGTGCAGCCTTTCTGAAAAGCAATACGGAATTTCCTCAAAAAGTTAAAAATAGAACTACCCTATGATCTAGCAATTGCACTACTAGATATTTACCCAAAGAATGCAAAATTACTAACTCAAAGGGACATATGCACCCCTATGTTTATATCAGCATTATCTACAATGGCCAATTTATGGAAACAGCCCAGGTATCCATTGACTGATGAAAGGATAAAGAAGCTGTGATACGTGCAATGGAATATTATTCAGCCATAAAAAAGGAATGAACTCTTGCCGTTTGCAACAACATGGATGGAACTACAGAGTATCATGCTAAGTCAGTCAGAGAAAGACAAATGCTATATGGTTTCACTCATGTGGAATTTAAGAAACAAAACAAATGAGCAAAGAAGGAAAAAGAGAGAAAGAGGCAAAGAAAGAACTAGACTCTTAACTCTAGAGAACAAACTGATAGTTACCACAGGGTGGTGAGTGGGAGATGGGGAAAATAGGTGATGGGGATCAAGGAGGGCACTTGTCAAGATGAGCATCGGATGTTGTATGGAAGTGCTGAATCACCATATTGTACACCTGAAGCTAATACTACACTGTAGGTTAACTAGCTGGGATTTAAATAAAAACTTAAGAAAATATATGTAATGGCTACACAGTTTTGTATATTGTCCCTTGTACTTTCTTCACATTAGAAAGTCAAAACAAGAGGAGTGCCTGGATGGCTTAGTCGGTTAAGTATACAACTCTTAATTTAGGCTTAGATCATGATCTCCTGGTTTGTGAGCTTGAGCCCCATAAGGGGCTGCACTGACAGTGTGGCATCTGCTTGGGATTCTCTGTCTCCCTCTCTCTCTCTGCCCCTCCCCTGCTCTCTCTCTCTCAAAATAAATTAAAATAAAAAACAAAAATAAATAATATTCAAAATAAGAAACAGAAACACATAAAATAAAGTTATTAATGGGGGGGGAGAACTTCACGGAGGAAACTAACCACCAGAGCTACTGTACCTTGAGGCAGTTGGATTACAAAGAAAATTTATAAAAGCAAATGAACTGAAATGGGAGCTCAATTATTTGAGTAAATCCTGAGTTCTGTTCCTGTTGCCTCTACTAAGTGATCATGAAGGATGCCTAAAAATAGGGAATTTATTCATTGAAGAAGTTATAAAGCAGCAAAAAATCAAAAGTGTAGCCCCTAGTAGAGTATGTATATCAATAACATAAGCAGAACATAAAACTTCCTTGAAATAAAGCAGAGATGAGGCTCAATCTACACAGAACTATGAAGAAGCCAGGACATAGGGAAAGTGATTGTATCTGAGTCTTCCTTATTTCTTGGGCGGGCAAGTTCAATGGGACCTCATCTTTCACCCAGTCATAACTATACATTGTTTTTGTTTTTCAACTATCTTTATCCTCAGATCTGTTCTTATAAATATATTAAATTCATGCACATTCCTCACATATTTAGGTTTAAGATTATGGCAGATTACCAAAAAAAAGGTGGCCACAAATTCTCTGTAGCTACAGACCTGACCCTATGATATACTCCCACCAGTGAGAAGTTAGCAAACATAACAGAAGAAACTTTTGAAAATGTGCATTGGGCCGGTCCTTTCTTGCTGCTTTCGGAACCCAGCTTCCACGTGAAGAAACCTAGACTGGTTTGCTGGATGATGCACAACATGTCACCCAGATCTCCCCATCATTCAAGCCAAGAGCCAGACTTGTGTGTGAGGTCTTTGGGGACCGGCCAATCTCTGGCTAACTTGCTGGATGACCACAAAAGCATGAAGGAGCACCTCTAACACCATGTGGAGCAGAGAAGAGACACCCCAGCTAAGCCCTGCCCAAATTATCAACCACGGAGTCATAAGCAAGAAAAGATTGTATTAAGCTACCGGATCTTGGAGTGTTTTGTTATGCAGCAGTAACTAATTAATAGAGAGATTTCATTAGCAGAGACATTGCCTGACTTAAAGGAATAAAACCACACACATAAACTTTTAGGCATCAGAGAACTATTAGGAAAGGTATTTTTAGGAGGTAATAGATGAAGGAAAGCTGTCTCCAAATCAGATCACCAGGCTGTACCTATTTCTTAGTCCACACTTATTTTCAGTTGGGCTTATCCAATATAAAAGATATACTTTGGGGCACCTGGGTGGCTGAGTTGTTTAAACATCCAGCTTCGGCTCAGGTCATGATCTCACAGTTCGTGGGTTTGAACCCCGCATCAGGCTCTGTGCTGACAGCTAGCTCATAGCCTGGAGCCTGCTTCAGACTCTGTGTCTCCCTCTCTCTCTGACCATCCCCTGCTCACTGTCTCTCTCTCTGTCTCTCAAAAATAAATTTAAAAAAACCATAAAAAATAAAAAATAAAGATATACTTTACTAATGAATTAAATCTTGGACATTCACTCTGATCTATATCGTAGAAATCATCTGGTATTGAGAACAATGAAACATGATCCTGATAATAATCACGAACGCATCATTAAGATTTCAGTCCAAACAGCTAACGATCTGTCTAGGCAAGTCTTATAGAGCCAAATGGGAGCATGGAGACATTGCATCAGGAAGCCCATGATGACACCGGAGAGGTCATGCCGCTCTGCAAAATCAGCAAGTGCTTTGCGTTGACAATGTGCTGGAATTAAAAAAAGAGGTCATGTATCACTCTGCTGCAGGCAAACCTAAGGGCCCTGGATCTTCATTAAAACTGAAGCAATTTTGTAAAAGCACCCAGCATAGGCAGCAACTTTCATCGTGTGCCCTTACCCTGAAAATTAATGACTGTGAGAGAAAACTAGTGGAAGAAATGCAGAGCCTTGTTCTCAGGTTTGTCAGTAAAGAATTTAAAAGCACGGTGAAGACTGAAAGACCAGAAGAAAACATAGAGGCAGACAAATCTCCTGGTGGGTTGTCTACCTGGGACTCAGGAGGTGGGCTGCCATGAGTCACCATATATCTCTGACATCACCTACAATGGCCATGTGGTCACAGGGTCTCCAGCCCTGGGGATGTGAAGCCCAGCTGATCCTCTCTACTGACAGGGACAAGAGACCAATGCCACTGAACCACTCCCACGAGAAGGAGTGACCCTGGAAGGTAGGACATCTGAGCTCTCTGGAGGCAAAGAACTAAAAAATAAAAGCCAAATATGAAGAGGAAAGAACATTCCAGGGACATTACCAGAGCCGGGTGAAAAGAAACAGCATCAAAGGCCCCCATGGCATACAACAATCAATGCAAGAGACTTTCAGATTCTGGTGGGAAGAAAAAAGGTCAAATTGCTTCTAGGCGTTGGGGGAGCCTGGGAGTGAGAAGCACCAATCAAGAAGAGGCCCTCTGCGCTGAAGGGTGACATGTTTGTCATGTGGTCATGTCTGCTTTTCTCATCTGAGTCACAGGAGAGCAGTTTCTTTAAAGAAGTGCCACCAGCAGACATCAGGTGAGATACAGTCATGGGTTTCAGTCCCAAGTAGCCCTCGGCATTGATTTCAAAGCAGCTGAACCTGCAGAGTATCAAAAGCAAAAGGGTCCCAACTACCACAAGCAGTTCAATTTTTTGAAAGCCAGAACTGTGCTTCTCTGTGGTAGGAAGTAAAAAAGTGTTGGGCAAGAGCCACTCACTAGACAATAGCCACAGCCACTTTTCAGGCCTGATCTCAGGAGCTGTGCTGAGACACAGGGAGTCTAGAAGCTTCTTCTCATGACTGACTCAAACATCAATGAGTGCCCAGGTTCACATACAACTTGGGACTCCATGAGTAGGCATCTGTCCAGAGTAGTAAGGAGCTTCTGTGCTTAGGTAAGCCCAGTGAAATCTGTGGCTCCGTGACCTCCACCTCCTGTTGTTTAAACTCTCCCTGCCTCGATTTCCTTGCCCTTGAATAAAAAAGTAGGCCCACTATCATCCCGGATTAAGTAAGAGAGAATATTTGTCAAGTGACTGGCAGAGTCTGGATGCAGGCGGTTCTTGCAGATGGGAGCCACTTAGGCAAAGTCGCCTGGATAGAGGGCACTGCCTGAATCAATATGGCCAAATCAACACCTGAAGAACCCCAACTTAATGAGTTCTTTTGCGGTAGCTATTAAGACAACTACTGCTTAGAAAATCTGGCTAAAATGTTTCCTTGTTCAGTCCTTTATGTACCACTGGTGAGTCAAAGCCACAGACTTTGACCCCATTTCCTGGGGTCTGGATCCCACGTGGCCAGCTTCATCCTTAACTATTTCTGTCTTCTTGGGCCAAGAAATGATAACCACTGTGGCCCCACTACTTAAGGACTATGGGATCCAAGTGGCCATTCCAAGTAAAGAGCTCTGCCCAGCACCAGGCACTTAGATATTTATCACCACAGCCACTGAATCCTGGAAGCTGTTTGGACCTGTATCCACCATGCCATGAAGACGGATCCCACGTCTACTCCAACTCGAGCCTTGAACTTCATATGAAAAGAATCCCAGCACAGATGTAATAATTCCTCACCGATCTTCCCCAGGAAAAGGCATAGCTCACCTCTGCACGGCTGCTTCACTGTTTTATCGATTTCAAAGCGCATGACAACATGCATCACTTCATTTGAGCTTCGTAGTTTATCCCCATTTTGTAGAAGAGGGCCAGCTAAGGCCAGCAGAGGCCAACCGCACCGCTGTTCAATGACAAAGCTAGGACTTGAATTCAGCTCTCCTCAACTCTTAGCCAGGCCCCTTCCTATCACAGTGGTAAGAGAGGCGAGCATGCTGACATTCAATGCTACCTTCCAGATGCCCAGACTCTCAGAAGCCCCAAAACATTAGTGATCGGATCACGGTTAATTCCCAAGCACAAAACAAAACAAGAGTCAGTGGCATTGTTACAGAATAGTTACAAGTATGTCCCCATCTGACCTCCATGGCCATGAACTTCATCAGAAGTTCCTGCAATTATGTGCTGGCTCTGCTTCAAAGAGGGCCATTCTCGGAAATGCACTGCTTAGAGACCAAGCTGTTATCAGCTGCCATCTCCCACCTGCGTTCCTGGTCAGATGATGTAAAGCGCTTTCTGCTGCCCTCCCAGACTACTCTGAACACTGCTGCCAGGAGGTAAGTCTCATTCTCTTTCGACAATAGTTCAGCCACGAATGAGCTCTCAACTACTGGAATTTTAAGCGGAGCGGTGGGAGCAGACGGAACAGAAATCCTCCGTAATTACAGGCCAGTTCATCAACACTTTCCTACAGTCGGCTTAGCCATTTAAAGCGAGGTTAAAAAGCAGCCTTGTGAATAGATTCTTAACGTCAAGAATCTCATAAAAATTCCATATGCTCCATTAGTGAAGTGCTCTTTACTCTTTACTGGCGTCCTTTTCTCTCCTTCTATTAATCCCTCAGGGCACTGGCCTAAAGAAGGCAAATAGCACTAATTCTCCCTGAATGTCCCCCAAATTAGAATGAAAACAAAATGGAGATGATGAATGGCTGTGGCCACATCTCGGACACCATGGAGGCAGGCTCCTCAGCAGCCTGTGGTGTGGGCAAGTCTGACTCAGTTTCTCCCTGGGCCCGCGGTGACCCTGTTCCTCACACCCTGGGCAGTGCCCCCCCCCCGGGCCCCCACTAATGTCCCCAGCTGAGCTGCTCACCCAGTGTCTTTCCCAGCTCAGTGATGCCTCTTGCTGCCACTGCTTCAGCCCCCCTCCCTGCAAACTCTCCGACCCCCCTAGCTGTCCCTTCCCCCACCCCCATCCGTTGCAGTGGTTGTCTTGACTTTCTCTAGCGCCGATACCCCCAGGCTCCATCCTCATTTCTCTCATTTAGTCTCTTCGCCCATCAAGTCACAACTGCCTAATGGCGCATCCCACCTTTGGGGGCCTGTGTACCAAAATGCACACAGTTCCTTCTGCACATCTCCCTATTACTCTGAGTTTCCCAAGTTACAGCCAGAGAAGTACCTTCGACTCCCTTCAGAACTTAGTTCCCTGCATTCGGTTGAAAACCAAACTCTGACGATTCGACCCATCAACTAGATTTTAGGTCCAACTTTTCCTTCCCATTGCCATGAGTTCATGTCATTTCCACCTGCCTAAGCTTCCTGACTCCCCTGCTGTCTTGCCAGCCCTTCTGGACTGAAATTCTGTTTGTAATATCAAAGTCTACCAGAATAATCTTTCTTCCCCATTCTTCCTAGAAATCTCCCAATTCTCTCCAAATAATCTTTCTAAAACGCAGGTTAGTTCGCATCCAGTGCAAAATGCCTGCAGGTCTTCATGTTCCAAAGTCAGCATCTAGAGTATCCCCCGTGTGCCCCAATGAGCCCCTCAGCCTCACCACTCATTACTGCCTCTAGGGCCCCTTGTTCGGCAGACCAGTGCACCTCCTGTTGTCTGAACTTCCTCTCTCCTCCCCGGCCCACACCCCCCTAAGACTTGTGTTCCATAGTGTTCTTCCCCAGTGTATCAATCCACAGTATCTCCTTGTCCAACCCATTGGAAGTTCTGACTGAGCTGTAGTTGATACAAAAGTTCAGTCAATTGAACCTTTGATACTTTGAGCATTTCAGTCAATTAAATACAGTCAGTGCTCTTCAACTAAAGGCCACCAAGGACACAGCTGTAGCTGGATAAGCCTAGTCTATTACTCATTGCAGCGAGGGAGAAAGCACATCAGGGGCACCAGGAGGTGGCTCAATAAAAGGGAGTTAGAGGCTACTTACAGGATCTGAACTCAAGCTGACGATTTGGGGAGGATCCACTCTAGAGTGGGCGCTGTCAGAAAGCAGGAGTAGTTCTCAGCTTGAGTATCTCAATGAATCTTGCTTATGGCAAGGGCAAGCCAGATCAAGGCTAAAGCTGTAATTAATGAAGAAAAGGCTGGCCCTCATGAAAGAAGGGGGGTTGTGGTATTTTGTGGATTTTGTGACTTTGTTTTTCTCTGTACTTAGAATTATGAAACGGTCTTGTTTGTCTCACTTTATCATGGCCTATTAGTGACCATGTCTGACACCAGTTTCCATGGGATTATGTCCCTGTGTCCAACAGGACACACAATGGCCCGGTTGTGAGCACAGCACTAGGTCAGCTCCCAACACCTCCAAGGCCTACTTGTAACTGTCCAACAAGCTCCCAGCTGTCAGTGTCTTCTCTTCTTACTGTCACCATGATGTCAATGTAGAGAGTTAAATTTTTTTCGTAGGTAGAGTACAGATTAGGAAGAGTTACTACAGCTGTTAGCTAGGTAGACAGGATCCTATCTGGTATCCCAAGTGGAGGGCAGACATCATATTTTGAAATATAACAAAGGAAGGGCATGGTAACAGGATTGGGATGAGGGGACAGGAGCCAATGTATGGTACACAGTCAATAATTCTCAGGAATCTGTGATATAGATCAGGAATCCTCTAAAGCTTGTTAAATACAAGAATTGTCTTCATCTCAGTGAATCTAATAAATAAAGTTTTCTGGTCCATAAAAGATAAAAGCTGTCCACGGCACTTATCCAAGAATCTAAATGTAATTATGCATTCATTAGTGAGCTAAATGTCTTCATATCTTGTAGGTGTGCTTGTTTTTCTTTATTGCTGTTGAATTGCTATCAAAATGCCAACAATAAGTCTTATCTTAGACTGTGTTTCTAGAAGACACTATCAGAGTGCTGATACTGCCAAGTCTGAGTTTAAAGGGAGCAATGCTAGCTGTGTTTTGGGCCACAGAGATCAGAGACGCAGCCCACACGTGAGGCATATGTAAAAAGTAGAAAAAGCAGTACCTGAAATTCCTGTGATTTCCTTAAAAAATTTTTTTAATTTGGAAAAGAAGTCTAAACTTTCTTTTATAGTCTGGATGATCTAAATGAGTTACCAACCCTATGGGAGAGAAAAATCAGTGGAGACACATGATTGGCAAGCTGTCCCAGGACCAGTCTCACTTGTGACAATCAATGAACATCCAAGATAAAAACTGATTATTTGAGGGGCACCTGGGTGGCTCAGTCGGTTAAGCATCCAACTTGGCTCAGGTCATGAGCTCATGGCTTGTGGATACAAGCCCCACGTTGGACTCTGTGCTGACAACTCAGAGCCTGGAGCTGCTCCAGATTCTGTGTCTCCCTCTCTCTTTGCCCCTCCCCTGCTCATCCTCTGTCTCTCTCTCTCAAAAATAAATAAACATTAAAAAAGTTTTTAAAAACTGATATTTTTCCATGTAAAAATCCTCTGCTGCCTTATATTTTAAATTCCTTAAATAGTAACTTGAGGTAGACTCTCTAATGGCACAGTTGAGTCAATTCAACTAACCGGGTCAGAGTAGTAACACAATAGCATTAGATGGGAGCCAAGACCAGTGAACTCAGGCAAACCACCTCCCACCAGGGATCCCCTCCAGTACTGGCCATCATCCAAATGACCTTCATCTCCAGATGCCACCGTCGCACTGAGAACACACGAAGGACCACGGCTTCTACCCGCAAGGACAAGGGCGCACCCTCCAACAAGTCCCTTACGCCGTGGTGCTACAATGTTTGCTGGGTTCCAAACTCTCACCTTCTCTAGTCTCTGGGAGATTTCAATTCGCAATTTTTTTAGAGGATGTGTGGCCTATCACTTAACACTGTCACTGCAAGATAATCTTTCAGTGATTACTCAGTACTGACATTTTATTATTTAATATTAAAATCCCATCAGAAATCCCTAGCCTGATAAGCTAAAAATGAGGTTTGAAAATAAAGAACCTGGCAGGTCTGATTTGCAGTCACCCAAATGGCATTTTGTCAGATGGGAACTAATTATCAACCTGACATGATTTCAATCTGCTGTCATTCTACGAAATAGGGATCGGCTTGCTCTCTATAAGATGATCAGGATTGCCGCTTTTCAGCGAGACACCCAATTTCACCTATTCTCATGAGAATCTTCTATTATGCAAACTAGCGATAAAGCAATTACATGCTCCACAAGATTAAGGCTAAAAATTTCACATTCAGAGAATTGTCATTTTCACCTCTTAAAATGTAAATTCTTGCCAGATGTTAAGATGCCTTTTTTATTTCACACAATGTCACCTAATGATCTGAGGAAGCAAGCCCTTTGAAAGCAATTTTATCTCGAAGTTCGATGAGAGAACTCTGACAGAACTCCAAGGCTCTACCCCGGGGACACCGCCTAATAAATGAAGGAATCGTGGAAGGCAGTACGTGTTTCTTCGTTTGGTGGCTAGACGTTGGTTATTTCCAAGCTAACTGCTCCAGCGGGCTGTGAATGAAGTAGAGAGCGGGGGGGAGAAAGTGGCTTTTCAATGGGGGATGCTTTGCCCTTCTGGAGGCTCACGAAGAGATGCTGGAATGTCCACTGGAAAGAAAGGGACTCGTTCTTAACTACTCCGTGCCAGGAAATGTGCCGCATGCCTCTCATTTAATGCCCTCGCACGCAGCAGACCATGGTCAGCAACTCGTCCGCACCCGGGCTTGACAACTGCAGTTGAACTGACGCACATCTAAGACGTCATTCAGAAAAATAAAACCTGGGTCCCAGAGATGCCCTGTCCGTTTCCTGGGACGACGACGGTCAATGGGAGGGGATCTCACAGACAGGTCCTCACTTTCCGGGGTGAGAAGAGAAAGAGCAGGAAAGGTACTTTCTATCTAGGACCCAGGTAAGCCCCCTCTTACATGCTGATAAACTCTCCCTCATAGTATTGAGCAACATTTTAATAACATCAAGGCACACAGAGCAGGATCTGTCTACATTCCATTTAAAGTTTGAAAAAGAAGCCAACTAGGGGAGCCAGCATGGCTCAGTGGATTGAGCATCCAATTCTTGATTTCGGCTCAGGTCATGATCCCAGGTTGTTGGATCTAGCCTCGTGTTGGGCTTCATGCTGAACACGGAACCTGCTTAAGGTTCTCTCTGTCTTCTTCTGTCTCTCTAATCTGTGCTCTCTTTCTCTCTCTCAAACAATAAACAAACAAACAGACAAAATAAAAGAAAGCCAACTAAGTAGAAAATTGTAATATGCCTAAGAAAGGAAGTCTGAGGGGAAGAGGAGGGGAAGTCGATGGGTTTGTGATGTTTGGGTTTTTCTCAAGTGGGGCTTCACTGGAGGAAGCAGAACCCTCGGACACTGGTCACATGCTACCGAGGAGGGGCCAGGCAGAAAGGTCGGGCTTCCGCTGGCCGCGTGGGGCTTCCAGGGTGCGTTCTGACCCGCCACGTGCTGGGAGCCATGCTCTTCTGAGTCACAGCATGAGAGACACTGTGTCCCCCCCGGGCCTGTCCCGATGCCAGCACAGTGGTCTGGGAGCCGTGTGCTCCCAGCAGGCAGGGGTGCCACACTGCCACCTCCTGGCCACAGCCCTCCCCCCACCACCTGCAGGGAAGAAGACTGGGCCTCCACTGGGGAAGCCATGCCCGTCTCCACCATGGCTCGGACAAGGCAGCAGGGGTGTAAGCACAAGAAGGTGGCCTCCAGAGGTGCGGGACCTTCTTCACCTCAATGTGTAATGGGAACTCCCAAAACGTTGCTGTGATAGTCAATGCTGCATGTGAACTTGGCTAAGCCACAGCACCCAACCATTTTGTCCAACACTAGCCTAGATGTTTCTGTGAAGGAACTTTTGAATGAGATTAATATTTACAAAGCAGTAGACTTTGAGTCAAGTGATTACCCTCCAAAATGCTGGTGGGCCTCATCTAATCAGTTGAAAGTCTAAATGCAAAGACTGGTGTTTCTTAAGAAGGAATTCAGGCTCAAAACTGTAACACAGAATCCCTGCCTGAGTTTGCAGCCTGCCAGCTTGTACTATAGATTTAGAACCTACCTGTTCTCACAAATACGTGAGCCAACTTAAAATCAGTCAATATTTCTCAATATTTCTTTCCTCTGCTCTCTGCAAATATACACTATTTCTCTCTCCACTATATATATTATGTATATAATCTATATAATGTTCTCATATAAATATATATAATACTCTCATACAAATATATATATAATGTTCTCATATAAAATGTCAATCACAAGATTGCCTAGATCGGTTAAGCATCTGATATGGGCTCAGGTCATGATCTCATGAGGCTGATGAGTTCAAGCCCCATATTGGGCTCTGTTCTGACAGCTCAGAGCCTGGAAACTGCTTCAGATTCTGTCTCTCTCTCTCTCTCTCTCTCTCTCTCTCTCTCTCTCTCTCTCTCTCTCTCTCTCTCTCTCTCTCTCTCTCAAGTATAAATAAACATTAAAACTTCTTTAAAAAACCAGAAAACCAGAGAACTAAAAGTCTAGGTTTTTGAACACCCCTCAATGCTTAGTTGCAACTCCTACTCATTCCTTGCATTGATTCAGGAGTACAAGCTGTGCCCCTTACAAGTTCTGGGCTTAGAGCCGCGGCCCCTGAGCTAGAATCTGCAGTCAGCCCCCTTCTGGGCGTGTGGCCATGACACATGACTGAAGCAAGTGTGAGGCCTTTCACAGATGTGGCGCAATGCCATCTACCCTGCAGGGAGGGCACTGACAGGACCAGAGATGTGAAGCACCCAAAACCCAGGAAGATTTGTGCCCACTCCAGGGTGGTTTGGGGCTGCTACACAAAAGTCACTGACAAAATAACTTCCTCCTATCCCAGAGGGGAAGACATATGCAAAGACAATAATATAATGTTTTAAGGACCAGACAAAGGATCCTGAAGGTAACTGTTGGAACTTCATAATTTTTTAAATATTTATTTTTGACAGAGAAAGAGAGAGAAGAGCATGAGCAGGGGAGGGGCAGACAGAGAGGGAGACACAGAATCTGTCAGCACAGAGCCCTTGTGAGCCTCCAGATCATGACCTGAGCTGAAGTGGGACACTTAACCGACTGTGCCACCCAGATGCCCCACTGTCGGACTTCAGGGGCTGGAAAGCTGATTCAGCCCAGGAGGAGAAGTGAACAGGTGAAACGAGGTGACACCATCCAGTGGAAGGCACGGCAGAACCAGGACTCACACCAAATCAGGGAAGTGGCCGGGCCAGGCACAGTTGCGAGGAACCGCGCCTCAAAGCCTTCTGGAGAGCCCGAGCACGTGCGGAGATGCAGGCGGGAGAGAAGGGACACGCAAGAGCTGCCCACGTGCATTGTTCTCAGAGCGCACAGCTAGGTTGCACAGACACACACTGTGACTAGTACACGATGACTTCCGAGTATCAAAATGTGCCTAATAAAAAACACTAAATACAGAAGATCTTTGGAAAATAAAGGATGGAATTTTTGCACATTTGCACGGGGCGTCGTGGGTCCTATAACACATCCTGTGCACAGAGTAAGAATTTTAATAGATGAGAAAATTCTAAATGGATTGCGTCCTGCTTTTTATGCCTATTAGGATGGCAAAACACAGTCCATGAACCTAAGAACACAGATCCAAAGACACGGAATTCCGTAAAAGCTCTGCAGTGACCTCTAGTAAATCGTAAAAAAATAATAATAATAATCAAGCTGTTATGAGATTCAGCCTGGTTTTTTTTTCCTAAATTTTCTTCATTTTGCTTACTTGGATTTTCTTATATTTCCATAATGACTGGACTGCTCATAAAGAAGGGGAAAGGTGTCAAGCCCCGAGCGCGGAGAGATGGCACCCACCTGGGTCACAGAGGCACTTGTAGCTGGTGCCCACGCTGCGGCAGGTGCCGTGCGCGCAGGGGCTGAGCGCGCAGAAGTCCACGAGCTGCGCGCACGCGGGGCCCGTGAAGCCCGCGCTGCAGCTGCAGGTGAAGCGCGCACCGTCTGCGCGGCAGGTGCCGTTGTTCAGGCAGGGCGATGAGGCGCACGGCTCCACCTTCTCTTCGCAGGCCGCCCCGAAGTAGCCTGGAAAACACAAGACGCGGCCCAGGGTTACAAGTCAGTAAGCAAACCGTGTTCACACCGAAGAGCTGGTGAACCGGGTCCGCAGCTCTTCACTCTTCCCCCAAGGTGGACCGACTAATTCCTTTCACCGTTTCCAGATACAGATGGTCCAAGGATCTGGGTAAGGCTTTGCGGGCCATGGGTTAAAATAGGAAGCCTTGTGCTTCCAGTCTGTTGACATGTAAGACATGGGACTCTGTAAATGTATAGACACACAGGGGCAGGATTGTATTTACAGGCATATAGGCGCATATGTGTGTGCGTGTCTACAGAATCTAGAAAGACGCCAAAATTAGTAACGGTGATTACCTTCAGGAAGGTGGGATTGGGGAAGTGAGGGCCTTCACCTCTTATTTCATACAGTAACATGCCTTACTCTGCTTCAAAAAAGATAAATCCTGAACTGAAAAAATTAAACCCATATAAAATAGTAAACAATGAAAACAATCTCCCACCCATATCCCTGACACCCCATTCTTTTCTCTAGAAGCAGCCACAGTTAGCGGTTTCTTGAATATATGTACACCTTTGTTCAAGCTGGTTACTGGAATGGATAGACTGTGTTGTGTCCAGAGAATAGAATATTATTCAGCAATAAAAGGGAGCTAAGTTCCAACTTCTGCTACAACGTGGATGCACCTCAAAAAATTACGCCAGCTGAAACAAGGAGTTAAAAAACAACACGTAGTGGCACCTGGGTGGCTTGGTCAGTTGAGTGTTGGACTCCTGATTTTGGCTCAGATCATGATCTCATGGTTTGTGGGACTGAGCCTGGGTGGGGCTCCGTGCCAGCAATGCACAGTCCACTTGGGATTCTGTCTCTCTGCCCCTCCCCCTCTCAGGCTTGCTTACACTCTCTCTGTCTCTCTCTCTCAAAAATACATAAACACACAAAAAACCCAACACATATTGTGTGATTCCACTTAAAAGAAACGTCCAGAAAAAGCAAATCTATATAGAAAACAGATTGGAGCTTGCCTAGGGCTCGGTGGGAAGAGGGATGACTTAGAATGGCCATGAGCAATCTTTGGGGTTGATGTAAATGTTCTGATTTTGCATTGTGGTGATACATTTACTAAAATACATGGAGTTGTATACCTAGGATGGATGAAATTTATGATATCTAAATTGTACCTTAATAAAGCATTAAATTAAAAAATATTAAATGGGCTAATTGTGGGGGCACCTGGGTGGCTCAGTTGTTTAGTGTCCAACAACTCTTGATTTCCGCTTGTGTCATGATCTCATGGTCCGTGAGTTCAAGTCCAGAGTCGTCGTTCACTGTGCTGACAGTGCGGAGCCTGCTTGGGATTCTCTCTCTCTTTCCCTTTGCCCCTTCCCCGCACACACTCATGCTCTCTCTCTCTCAAAAATATATAAACATTTTTTAATGTTTACTTATTTTTGAGAGTTAGAGAGAGACAGAGCATGAGCAGGAGAGGGACAGAAAGAGAGGAAGACAGAATCTGAAGCAGACTCTAGGCTCTGAGCCATCAGCACAGAGCCCGATGTGGGGTTTGAACCCACAAATTGCAAGATCATCACCTGAGCTGAGGTCAGATGCTTAACCAACTAAGTTACCCAGGCACCCTGATAAATAAACTTTAAAAATAAATATAAATAAAATAAATGTGCTACTTGGTAGATGATTTTTATTTTGTTTTCTGTATGTATATTTTAGTATTTCTCAATTTTAAAAAGTATACATACATATATGTGGGTCTTTAGGTTTGCATATCTGTGCAGGGATTTAACAATGCTTTAAGAAAACCTTCCCTTTAGCAGTTTAAGAGCAGCTTAAAAATTAAGGAAGGTTGTTCAAATTTTAGAAACAAAGTTAAATAATTTTACTAATAGAGAGTTTTTATTCCAATATCCTCTTCAGCTTTTCTTATCTACATTTAAGTTTGTTTTTGCCCATCTTCACACAGAGCTCCTAGCAATGCTGGCAATTTCTGCTGTTACTGTTAAAGGCGTGGTGAATACATAAAACAAACAAAAATAGCTCCCAGACTTAATTATCTGAAGCATCCCTCATAAGTTGGCATAATCAACTTGGTATTTTTCCATACAGAATAGAAATTTTTTTTTCAAAACCCAATACTATTCAACATTTTATAAAGTTCTCAGTAGTTTTTACATTTTAGAAATCACATTAAAAATGTACCACATCAGTTTTAATAACACTTGAACTCCCCAAAGAGCCCCCTTCATGGCCTAGAGTGGAATATAACTCCATGTTTTACAAGATGCGTTCCGTGTTACTCTGACTGTAAAGGAGATACTTAACTGCATATTGTCATAGGACAAACAGCGACCAAGGCAAGCCCGACCTCCCTAATCTGCTGCCTCACCCAGAAAGGAGCTGAAATTATTTTCTTCATAACGTTGTTGTGGGTTCTAAAAGGATAGGTAGCAAATCCTTGAAACTGCTCCTGATCCAATGCTGAATAAATGAATTAAATAAAAATAGTGATAATAACAAGATGGTGACCACTGAGAGCACACAAGCACCAGAAGGTTCTAAGCCTTCACATGCATTATGTCACTTGAGCCCGCCCTAACTGTATGATAAGAGAACTCTTAGTAACTCTACTTAGTGATAAGACATCAGAAACCTGAAGTAGCCTGTTGAGGTTTCCGTAACTAGTAATTGGCAGAGCTGGAATCCAAAGCCTGAGCTCCTACTAATCTGTTCTACTGCACAGAAGAGAAATCAGTGAAGGGCCAATGAAGCTGTCAGGATATATAAACACAGCCAGGACTCATGTTTTCTATCCTGTTTGTATCTGGATAGAAAAAGAAATAGGTGACTGATAAAGTCAAAATTGAAAAAAAAAAAACCCTCAAAGTTTAGAAAGGCAATCACTAGATTAGTGTTGATATACTCCATCACAGATATTCACATAATCCACATAGAATATTCCAAGTAGAAAGGAAGATGAGTAAATAGGCAAGGAGACGTGAAGGGTCGTGACTGGGGAGAGCCCATATTTCAATAAGGCCAAGAGGACTGTGGGAAAGTAACCATAAATGAGGGCCCTGGTCAGAGGCCAGAGCATGAACAGTCCTGTGTGCCTCCGTAAGGAGTGTACATTTCATTCCAAAGCCACTGGACATCATCCATTCACAGTTTGTTGTTTCCTTAATTGCAAGCCATGGGGAGGAGGGGAGCAAATTAGTGGTGGTCAAGACCAGAGGCAGGGGACCAGGTGTTTGCTAGAGTAATTGGGGTGAGAGGTTATAAGGAGCAATTAGTAGCAATAGAGATGAAGAATGTGAGGCAGACAATAAATGATTTCACAAGCAACACCGTCAGTTCAGGCACCAATTAGATGGCAGAAGAAAGGAAGAGAGGAGAGACAGGGTAACAGGACCCAAAAATTCACATGCCGGCAGGGATTGGGTGGGTAGCGTTGATGAAGGAAGTGAGCCTGTTGGAATACAGCAAGGAGCGGGAGGGACATTGGCAAACTGGAGCGCGCATGCCCCTGGCATGCATTCCAAAATCAGTGGCTGCCACTCACTAGCAGCTTGCCACTTGGGAGGTGGATCCAGCTGCCAGATCTAATGAATTTTCAAGAAATATCTGAAATCTAGATTCTTGTTTGAACGCCCCCCCCCCATTTTAAAATGTTGATAAGTTGGGGCAAGTAGGTGGCTCAGTCAGTTAAGCATCCCACTTTGGCTCAGGTCATGATCTCATAGCTCATGAGTTTGAGCCCCGCGTCGGGTTCTGTGCTGATAGCTCAGAGCCTGGAGCCTGCTTTGGATTCTGTGTCTGCCTCTCTGCTTCTCCCCAACTCACGCTCTGGCTCGCACTCTCTCTCTGTCTCTCTCTCTCAAAAATAAACAAACATTAAAATGTTGATAAGTCATTTCTCAGGCAAGCAAAACGTGTCTGTTGGTCCTGTATGTGTGCCTCCTCTGTGTGACGTAATGTTAAGCACAGGCTTTGGAGCCAAGGGAACTGGGTTTGAATACCATCTCTGCCCACCAGTAACTGCAGGACTGTGGGCAAGTCCTTAATCATCTTGACCTTATGTTTTTGCATCCATGGAATGGAGATGATAATGCCAACAACATATGGTTTTTACAAAGCTTAAATGAAAAACTCCAGAAAACATTTGGCACAGTGATTGGCAAATAATAAGTGTTTGGGAAGAAGGAGCTATAATTATAATATGTTTCCAGACTGGGGGTACGGGGTGGATGGTGGTGTTACCAACTGCAACGGTTGACACAGGAGGAAGGATGAATTCAGCTTTGTGCATGTTGAGCTGAGGTACTCTCCTGGCTGTTCAGGACTCAACTGACTCTACAGATCTAGTGCTCAGGAGGAGATACGGCGTAGAGGACATGGACTGGGGGTCAGATGCATACAGATGGGAATCAAATTCATAGGTGTGGGTGCTAACACTTGAGTCCAGGGTCTGGAAGAAAGTCCTCACTAGAACCTGAACCATCCGATTCTCAGCCTCCATTGCTCCAATTCTGATCTCCAGTCCTCAGTGTCCATTACTGTAAGACGTAAATGTCTATCATTTAAGCCAACCATCACAGAAGCCCAAGCTAAGGCGCCACTGCTTTGACCAGAAAATTCTACATTTCTATCACCTCAGGAATTATGATCCTCTTAATGATAGGACACCCTTTGTAAATGACTCACATCTTCCCCAGCCACTTCTTTTTTTTTTTTAAGTTTTATTTACTTTTGATACAGAGAGAGACAGAGCATGAGAGGGGGAGGGGCAGAGAGAGAAGGAGACACAGAACTGGAAGCAGGCTCCAGGCTCTGAGCTGTCAGCCCAGAGCCCAACACGGGGCTCGAACCTACGAACGCGAGATCTGACCTGAGCCGAAGTTGGAGGCTCAACCGACTGAGCCATCCAGGCACTGCACCCCCTGGCCACTTCTTAAAGGACCTTCCCAAGAGAGAAAAGGACAAAGTTGTATAACGCAAGGAATGCAAAGCCAGAAAACCAAACTTTGGATCTTTTTACCAGCTGTGTGACCTTGGGAAAAGAACTTAATCATTCTGTGCTTTAATTTTCTTGCATAAGAAATGAAGGTGACCCGAGCTGTGTAGGATTAAATAATATGACAGGTGGGGCTCAATAAACGTTGGATTCGCCTTCCTTTGAGCAGGAGTCCTGGAGAAATTCCAAATTGCCTGGACACCCAGTCTGTGGTCAGGACAACGGGCGGGAGGCCGGCCTGTCAGCCAATCTCTGGAATATAACCAAATTTCACATGTTCATGAATCCTTCGGGGTGGAGCCCTGGACATATCCAAGAGGGAGTGCTTTGGAATCGAGTGGTGCTCACACACTGTTCTCTAGACCCGTGCACAGTCACTGGGCCCTCCAGTGAGGCTGACAGATGGAGGTGGGGTCCCAGAGCAAACAGTTGTGGGAAGAGGTGACAAGCAGACATATCTCTGGCAGCGTTTCTGCACAGGCTCAGAAGGACAATCTGTTGAAACAGCGTCTGTTAATGGCAAACACTTGTCCATACCAGGCGCTGTTTAGCTAAAACGCTAAAATAACTCATGTAACCCGAGTATCAAGTCTATGAGCTAAGTACTGTTATTCCCTTTCCAGATGGGTAAACAGAGGCACGGAAAGACCAAGTAACTTGCCCAACATTACACAGCTAAGAAGTGGCAGGGATGGGATTGGACTTAGGCAGTCGGATTCCCAAATCCAAGCTTCTGACCAGTACTTGGTGCTGTACTGCTTGATGTCTAGGGTGGAACAGAAGGGCCAAGAAGCGGGTGACAGGTAGTCCAGGATCCGTCAGAGCTCCGTCACTTGTTGGCTGTTGTGGCAGCGTCTGTGCGGCAGAAAGAGCTTGGTGTCTCGGACACCTGTCCCTCTGCCCTCACTGTGATAGCACATCTGGTCGCTTAGCTGCACAGAACAACGGCCACATCCGCCAGCCTTTTCTGCAGCTACAGGTGAGCTGCGGCTACACTCTGGATAATGAGATACACATGGGAGTCTTTTGACGTTGCTTCTGAGAAACTTCCTCAGAAGAGAGTTGGTATGCAACTTCATGTTATCCCTTTGTCCATTCTGCTGTCTGGACCATAGATAAGATGCCTGAGTTTTTCCCACTGCGGTGGGAAAAAGAAGCCAGAGACAATAATGCTTAGTGGACCCCAGGAAGGGTAAATTCAAAGAAAACAAGCAAGTACATCTGAGTCAAAATACTGATCGCCAAAACTTAGGGAAAAAATATTAAAAGTATCCAGGAGAAACAGACAAAATATATACACTGAACAATGAAAAGAATTACAGATGACTTTCCATTAGGATCTGTGGAGGCAAAAGATAATAAAATTACCTCGTTAGGGTACTAAAAGAATAAACCTATCTCCAAGAGTTCTAAGTCCAGGGAAAATAACTTCAAATATGGGGGTAAACTAAGACATTTTCTAATAAAGAGCAGACAGAATCTGTTGCCAACACATCTACCTTACCATAAAAATACTAAAGAGTGTTATTAAAGCAGGATATAAATGATAACAGATAGAAACTCAAGTTTATAGGAAGAAATAAAGAGCACTGGAAATGGTATATTTGGGGATAAGCTTTTTTTCTTTTCTTTATTTAAAAACAACTAGCTATTTTACGGCAGAATTAACAACACTGAATTATGATGCTGTAACATATTCTGGAAAATACATAACAACAATAGAATAAAGGATGAGGGGGCAGTTGACAGAATTACACTGTCATTAGCTACTTTAATGCCCAGAGCAACCACTAAACAAAAATAAAAACTTAAGGGGTACCTGGGTGGCTCAGGCAGTTGAGCATCTGACTTCGGCTCAGGTCATGATCTTACGATTTATGGGTTCGAGCCCCATGTCGGGCTCTGTGCTGACAGCTCAGAGCCTGGAGCTGCTATGGATTTTGTGTCTCCCTCTCTCTCTGCCCCTCCCTGGCTTGCACTCTGTGTCTCTATCTCTCAAAGATGAATAAGCATTATTAAAATTTTTTTAAAAGGAAGAAAAAACAAACCAAAACCAACAACAAAAAACAAGGATACAAGTGAAAAAGTCAACTGAAGAGAAAAAAAAATTCTAAATATTTGATTTTCCCAAAAGAAGGAATAAAGGAAGAATGAAATGAAGAACACAGAAGATGAAGAGAAAACAAAAGCAATATGGTAGATTTAGACCCCACCCTACTGATAAGCATTGAAGGGAGGTGACTCACAAGGCAGAGATGGTCAGACTGAACAAAAAAAGTAGGACCTAATTACATGTTTTCTGAAAGAAACTCATAAGGAGGTACATTTAACATGAAAAAATGGGCAATCCCTCAGGAAGATGTAACAAGCCTCAATGTTCAGACCTAATAAAAGAACTTCAAACTACACGGAAAAAAAATAAATAAATAAAAACCAACCTCCTGCCAGAAGGAGAAACAGATCCCATAGAGAAGGACCTCTTTCTTCCCACCTGATAGAATAAATTGACAAAATGAGCTCATGTCTACAATATTTCAAAATACTAGGAACCATCTTGGCCTAATTAATACGAATATAAAACTACACATGAGCCAGAATGCAAATTCTTTACACATGCACGTGAAACAAGTCAGACATCCCAATAGACGTGGAAAAATCATTTGACAAAAATCAATGTGCATTCATTAGTTTTTAAAAGGGGGAAAAACTATCAGCAAACTAAAATAGAAGGTCATTTCCTCCATCTGACAGAGCATAAACAGAAAACTTATTAACAGTGAAATAAATTTTTTGTACAAATTGACAAGGTGACTGTATAATTTTATCGACATGCAAGGAACCTAGAAAATCCAAAACAACGTTGAAAAAAGGAAAAGAGACAAACTTGGAAGATTGCTCTAGCTAACTTCTAAACTTAGTGTAAAGCTACAGTAATCAAATCACAATTATTTGGAGGGTCTATTGTTTGCACCTAAACCAAATTCTGATTCATAAACCATGCCAGTCCAATCAAATAACTCTTCAAATAGCTCTTCTTTTATGTCTTAGCGTCCTCGTTTGTTAAAAATGGAGTTGATAGGACAGCTGTGTAAACCAAATAATTATACTAATAGAGGGAAAGGAAGAGGAATCTTTTTATTAATCATAATTAATTTATTGTATATTAATGATTAATATGCATTAATATTATGATTTAAAATAATTAACAATAATAGCAAATATTGAGTTCTTATATACTAGACACTATACTAAACAATTGGTATCTATTATTTTGATTTATCACAACTACTGGCTCAATGAGAGTCTACTATTATAGACTTGGACAGAAGAAGGCTTAGAGACTAGATCAGGGAACTAGTCCAGGGACATCAGTTAGTAACTGAGAAAAGCGAAATTCTGACTGAGGTCTATATGACTCCACATCTGTGTTCTTAAGCCCTGGGCTAGTAAGAGACTTTGTCTCAAAGCATTTGAAAAGTTGAAGGTGCTATGCTAGCAAAAGAAACTGTGGCCAGATTAAACCCATCAGTATCCTAAATTCTTTACGATAGCTTTAGAAAACAGAGGGGCGCCTGGGTGGCTTAGTTGGTTAAGGTCTGTCTTCAGTTCAGGTCATGATCTCCTAGCTCGTGAGTTCGAGCCCTGCATCGGGCTCTGTGCTGCCAGCTCAGAGCCTGGAGCCTGCTTCAGATTCTGTGTCTCCCTTTCTCTCTGCCCCTTCTCATTCTCTCTCTCCCTCCTTCAGAAATAAATAAACATAAAAAAAGAAAAAGACAATGGAAATCACAAGGTTTCTGGGTAGCTCAGCTGGTTAAGCATCCAGCTCTTGATTTTAGCTCAGGTCATGATCTGAAGGTTGTGAGATCAAGCCTGTGTCGGGCTCCTCACAGAGCTTGTTTAGGATTCTCTCTTTCCCTCTCTGACTCTTCCTCCACTTGCACTTTCTATCTCTCTCTCTAAAAAGAAAAACGTTTAAAAAAGGAAACGGAAATCACTTAGCAGTTATAAATTTTGAACTCTGTGCTTTTGAAATGTTCTCATGGCTAACTGGTTCTCGGTATTGCCAATGTCCTATGGAGGATATTTTTAAAATATGGTCATTAAACTTGAGTTCTAAGGAATAAACATATCACATGTACTACCAACTCCTTACAAAACCAGAAGTCATCTTTAAAATCATCCAAATACCGGATCTGGAGCCAACATGCCAACCAACGCAGGCATGGCCTCTCAACTGGCTGATCAAGGCCAGATGTTGGCTAGTTTATGGCTCTTGTTATAACACATGTTACTCAGGGGTGAATATATAAGGTCTTGAAATTTTGAACCAAATCTGGCTTTTAAAAGTGATATGGATCACAGAAAGCTTGAATATTACCTGAATGTAGTCCCAAAAACTGAACTGCAGTTCAAGTAAAGAAACAATGTATATTACAGA
Organism: Suricata suricatta; assembly: GCF_006229205.1. Lineage (NCBI taxonomy): Eukaryota > Metazoa > Chordata > Mammalia > Carnivora > Herpestidae > Suricata > Suricata suricatta. The sequence continues at coordinate 9,071,191 of NC_043702.1, read as the reverse complement.
AATGAGTTCCCAGGTAAGCGATCCCAAAACAGATACAGTGTTTCAGGAGTCTGATTTCCTCATGTAAAAACATAGAAGTCTGGACTTAAAGCTAAAGCAAAGATTACTAGAAAGGGCACTTCTGCATGCATTTACGGAGCACAGTGCCGTTCTCTGAGTGCTGGTAGAAAGGTACCTTACACCACAAGGTAGAAAAGACCTTGGGGTCCTCTGTAGCTGAGACTCAGCCAGCACAGACATCCACTTTCCAAGAAACATTCTAAAAATGAACCAAGATTTTCATTCCCCTGTTTTCTCCTCTGATTTCCCCTTCCCCCTGCTCTCCCATCCTCTCTGTCTTCCACGGTCTCTCCAAGTAGACACATATTACATACAAAGAATTCCAAACTCCACATTCAATCCTAGGAACCCTCAGATAGCCTTTGGTAAAGTTTCACTTTCAATTAATGTAACTCAGAGCTTTGACAAGTCAATCAATAATGATCTCTTAAGGTAAATGATTTTTGAAAATTCCAAGTCAAACTAGTTACAGTGGCAATGGTTAGAGAGCTGAAAACGAAGTGTAACATTCTTGGATTCAACCACTTTCACAGGCACATGGAGACTCCGCAACATGGGGAACAAATGAAAAACTGCTTTGCGGAATATGGGACTACAGTAATAAAAATAATAAGAGTAATATGTCTGAAATGACTAAAAGATTAATAAATTAACCACACTGAAGAAATAATATGTGGTCCCAACTGGAACCTAATGAGCAAATATATTTGGATTTACAATCCTACTTGAAGGGTAGAAAATAAAAAGTTACTTAATAACGTTAATCGAAGGTTGCAGAGAAAACAGTGAAGACAGTGATATTCCTTGTTAGCGATGGTCTCTTTCACGTCATACAAACTTCATACGATAGATATCAGAAAATGTTGGAAAGAGGGGCGCCTGGGTGTCTCAGTCACTTAAGCATCCAACTTGAGCTCAGGTCATGATCTTGTGGTCTGTGAGTTCAAGCCCCGCATTGGGCTCTGTGCTCACAGCTCAGAGCCGGGAGCCTGCCTCGGATCCTGGGTCGCCCTCTCTCTTTCAGCCCCACTCCCACTCCTACTCTTTCTCTTTCAAAAATAAAGAAACATTAAAACACAAACTTAAAAAAAAAAAAAGAAAAGAAAAAAGAAAATGCTAGAAAGAAAACGCAAGAGCCCCAGAGAAAAACTGAACCACACGGAAGCTATGTAAAACAACTCACTGCAACAAGGGGAAAGTTTAGAAAGGATTGAAAGACTAGAGGATTAAAATGGAAAAACAAACAAGATAGGACTATGCAAAAATATCTAAGGAAATAGAGGCTACTGCAACACTGTGATTTAGCTAGTTGACTGTTGCTTCAGATTCTGGATCTGAACCAATATTTATATGAATATGTCTGCTAAGCATTTGTTACGTGAATAAGGAAATCCACACCCTTAAGATATACACATTATGGAAATCAGATAGCTGAAACCAAAAGAAAACATTCCTGGATCGTTTTGAGCTGCAAGACCGCGAAGCCACTCGATCTGGAAAGCTACGGAGATGTCAGGAGTTGCAGTACTGATGACGGAATACGGTGACACAGGCATTCTTGCTGTCGTTGTCACTTACATCTTAACTTGTGATTTCACTGTCTTGGCAAACGGTCCACGTACCTGCTTGCTTCCTCCTTCCCCTGCACCCCCATGTCTCACAAATCAGTGCATATGAACAGATTCTACCTTCCAAATGCTTCCTGAGCCCAAACACTTTCATCGCTGCTGCCCTGCTCCAGTTAGAGCCATGATTATTTCCTCATCTTTGCAACAGTTTCCTTTGATGAGATTCACAAGTCTCTTCTATCCCAACAAGCAGTAAGAATATTTCCTTAAAATTAAATATTATCATCGCTTCCTACTGCTTAGAATAAAATCTGTACGGCCCCGGCTAGCTGTAACACTAGGTCCCCGCTTTCTCTAGGAGCTGGCCCCACCGGCCTCCATTCAGTTCCCAGAAATGACAAGCTATTCCCCACCTGGCACCACATTCCCCGCCTGGCGCCACACCGCTTCCGCTCTCCGCAAGCTGCCACTCCTACCTGCTTAAGCTTGGCATTTCGTTCCCGGCTTTAATGTTAGGCAGGCAGATCTTCCCTGATCGCCCCATCCTGGGGACACACCCCGTTCTTATTCTGGATCACAGAGCCCTGTTCACTGCCTTCTTGGCCCTTTCTTAAATCTGTGCTGGCACAGTTGTGTTGGTTTGCTTGTCTGTCATCGTCCCCCACCCCCAGCACAACCATACTCTTCCTGGAGAAAAGAGTCACATTCCTTCCTCGGCCTTGAGCCCCAGCACCCAGCTGAGCAGCCACTCAGTAAATAGTTAACGGAATGAAGGAACAGATGAAGAGATGAGTGACAGAGGACATATTCTAACAGATCTGTTTCGAGGCAATAGGAAAAAAGAAATGTTAGTCATTAGCTGTTTTGATTACAGATACATGAATGAGTAATCACTGAACCAAGATGAAGGGATGAAACAGCTCATCTCAGTGCCTTGATGAGCATCAAAGGGAAGTGAGGAGAAGGAAGTATCTTGACTCTCAAAGAGCTCATTCTTCAACAGAAGAGACCAGAAGGAAACATCTAGAATGACAAAAAGACAACCTGAGACTGCTGCTTCTTTCTCCAAACACTTCTGGAATGGTGCCAGCCCAGTGTGAGGTGGGAAGGACCAGCCCAGGCTGTCTGCTTGGGGTCAGTGTGTGGCATAGGCTCTAATCACGTCAGTGATTCAAAAGAAGGACGGACTGTTAAGGGGACAGGTGGGACAGCAAAGCCTCATGGTAGAGCTGGGTTTTGCACTGGGCTTCAGAGAAAGCCCGAGATTTGGCTGGGCAGACAAGGAAGAGGAATGATATTAGAATGAGAGAGGAGGTTTTGGACAGTGTTTATGGAAAACATTAATTGGGACCACATTTGTTCTGGTTCTAGGAAAGCAGACAGTTACGCAAGATAAAGAGGAAAAGGGAGAACATCTAGGAAAAGCAATTACAAACCCCTAAGATTAATAGACCCAACAGGATTGCATTTACAATGTGACTTTTAATTTGGGGAAAAAATCCATCTGAGAGACTAAAAATCACCTGAAGGACAAAAAGACAAATTTAGATCTAGGAGAAGGGAAAATGAAAAATAACTAGGAAATGGTCAGAGGAGTGTTAAATCAACTTTTCCCCAGTTTAGACTAAATAGATAAGAGACCAAAGAGATAAAACTTACAGCAGATGGGTTACATGAGCAAAAATAATTGGCTATTAATAATGGAAACTTAGGGGATAGTCAGAAGGTTTTGCATTTTTCTTGGGCACTCACTTATCTAACCTACAGTAACAGAGATCAGCCATGTACCATGCATGCTTCAGACCTTGGGTTTTAGTGAGGAAAACAGACAATAGAGAAGTGAAGAGATATCATTAACTAGAGCCACATGCTGCTGATGTGGGTAAGAGACAGAGAATCCTGGGGGCTCTCTTAAGAGAGGGTGGTCAGGGAGAGCCAATGGCTTGAGGCACTAATCCACAGACAAGACTGAAGCAAGGTTTCCAGCAAAAACAGTGTCAGGTGCAAATGCCCCAAGTAACATTGTGTTTTGTGGTGATAGCGCCCCCTGGAGGTCAGTCCCCACTCCCTTGCTTTGTTTGAAGAACAGCAGGAGCCCAAAGGCTGGAAAAGAAGCAAGGAAAAGCAGAGAGTAGTAAGAAATGAGGTCCAAGAGGCAGCCAGGGATGTGTTGGCCCTACACCACACTTTGGGTGAGAAACCACCTGAGATTCAAGAGGCAGGGAGTGAAAACTTGGGATCTACATTTTAGAAGAGTCATTTTCCCTACTGTGTGGAGAACAGACTAGAGAAGACAAGAGTGAATCAGAAAGAAGCTTCTGTAGGAGACCAGAGAGGAGGCTGGAATCGCCCAAGAGGCTGGGAATCCTGTGCAAACCATAGAACTGTTCTCTCTGATGTGAACAACACCAGGGAATTTGGCCTGAAAGCTAGCCAGAGGATTACCTTCCGCACACAAGAAAAATAACGTTTCAACTCTTTGTAGAAATTCTGAGGCTGGAGAAAAACGAAAGAAAAAAGAAAGATAGGAACTAAGAAATGGGACATAGAAGGGAGACACAGGCGCTGAATACCCACCCACCCTGTTCTACCCAACAGCTTCATGAGATGGGTGTCATCCTTTTCACAATAGGACGCGGAAGCCCAGAGGGTTTCGTGACTCGACCAAAGTCATCTGGTAATGGACAGAAGCAAAATTGCATAAAAATCTGCCCTTCTCTAATGACGTGATTTTGAGCCTTACTTTCGTCATCTGCTTAAAGAAAAATGACAACGTTTTCATGAATGTCATATATGGTAACAGGGGACAGTACGTGGCAGGGTACAGTTCCCTCCTGCATACCAGGAACACCAAGGAAGCTGACCCCTGAGGGAACTCTGTGTTCTCCAGCCACCGAGGTCCTCAGCCCTGGCTGCACGCTGGGACCAGCGGAGGGCTTTGAAAATCGCGATGCCTGGTTCCCACCTCAGGGATACTAACTTAATTGGTCTGGAGTGGGGCCTGCCACCAGAATTTTCCTTTATATGGTTTATTCTCTGCTGGTAGCCGCAGAGTTTCCTTCACTTAGTCATGAGGAAGAAAATGTATCAACTACTGTTACATTTCACAACTGTCTTTTATATCTGAACCAATACAGATTTGTCTTTGTACCCAGTACAGCCATACTCCACTGCGACAGCATTAACTCACTACTTTTAGCTTCCCAACTTCTGTTATCCCTGTTTGTGGTGACAACTATACACTGAGTCTTCTCTGGGAAGCAGTGTACCTCTTTTCTCAGCCCTTAAGAGTTTGGAGGGAATTGACTCAAATGCCAGCTCCAAGAGAGACTTTGTGTCTGAGACTTGGCCAGCCAAAGCAGCCCATACCATGGCCACAGTGGTAGTTCAGTAGTGAGCAAATGTCTCAATTCAGAACAGTCTAAGTCGGCCCATGACTTTTGCTGAGAGAGGACGAACCCTTCCCCACACATCTTGAGAACTGAAGCCAACACAGGAAAGCAGAGGGAAGACCGGCAGAGAGAAAAAAGTTGAGGCTTGCTGACATCAGTTAAGCCTCTGGATCCAGCCATACCTGAATTCATCATGCTTATTTACTACAGATCCAATACACACCTTGTTTCTTCCCCATTTTCTGGTCTATTTGAGTTGGATTATCTATTATTTAAAAATCAAGATTTTTGATGGATACAGAGTTGCCGTAAAAGTTACTCTGTATGGGGGCGCTCATGATTTGAGCGATTTCAGCTCAAATCATGATCTCACAGTTTGTGTGTTCAAGCCCCACGTCGGGCTCTGGGCTGACAGCTCAGAGCCTGGAGCCTGTCTTTGGATTCTGTGTCTCGCTCTCTCTCCAACCCTCACCTGCTCATGCTGTCTCTTTTTCTTTCAAAAATAAATAAAAAAACATGTAAAACTTTTTTATAAAAAGTTACTCTGTATGAAAAACAAAAGGCTACTTTTGCGTTTTGCCTAGTCAATGCACCTGATAAAAAATAACTGATTAAAAATAATAAATAGATGATAAGAGTAAAGGGAAAGAGAGATACTCAAGAGACCTATGGTCTGAGGAGATGAGGAAGGACAAAGAAGACACCTTCACAAGTATGTCTGTGAAATAGATATAATTTAAACCCTTTGATAATTCTTAAAAACCTCAAATAGAAGATGAGGGTCGTTATTTCTTTTTTTTCTAATTGTTTCAACTGGGCCTCACCTCTGCAACAGGACCACAGGTTTCTAGGTTTACAAAAGTTACATACAACTTTGCAAGCCTTTGTCCTAATGAAACAGATGAACAATGCATTAAAAAAAAATACAAGTACAAAATATTTTCCACAACATGAAAAAAAAAAGCAAAAAAAGGAACCTAAAATCCCCTTTGCAGACTCCATTTCCTCCAGGATCCCAAAAGGTGGCATTCCTCACTTTGTCCTGGCCCATCTTTCCTTCCCCACCGTGTGCTTCCCCTGCGGGGCTTCTCACAAGCCCATGGCTCAGATTAGGCTTTGGACTGGACCTCTCACACTTGACCTCACCACACCGGCACTCTCTCTCCCATGCTTCAGGTTCATTTACTCAGCTGACCGCTCCATGTTTTCTCTGGATGTTCTGTGAGTTCATTAAATTCATGCCCCATCCTCTCCCCTCAAAGCTGCTCCCCACCCCACAGCACCCCCATTCAAGCAGTTGCCTACAGCTTTCGGAAGGCTGGCTTGCCTTCGTGGTCCCTCTCCTCCTCCTCCTTCAGCCGGTCTGTCCACTTCTATCTCCACTGTCATCGCCCTAATTCATTCCACCATTACCGCTCACTTAAGTTACTGTGTGAGGTCCCCATCAGGGTTCTTGTCCTTCTCTGACCCATTACTCCTCCTTTCACCACAGTAATTTCTCCCAAACGCTAAAGCTCTGCCCCCTCCCTGCTAAAACGAATCACAACGCCCTCCCCACAACGTCCCGCCCCCTTACAGTGGTGTCTGAAGGCCTGCTGAGCTGCCTCAGTCACTTGCCCACCCGCTCACACTCGGTCACATTCTGCGGTACAGCTCTGCCGAGCTCCTTTGTGTTCTTCAAACGTGGACCCTCTCTCTCCTGCACCTCGCCGCATGGTGTCGATGCTCTCTTTCTGGGGGACTGTCCTCTCCCCACGGCCCTAACTTACATGAGTCAGTGCCGCCTTCCTTCCAGGTCTCTGTTGAAACATCACTTCCCTGGGAACACTTCCTGACCTTTCTTCCAACCTCAGTCTGGGTGGGGGGCAACCTTCTCAAGCTCCGGATCATCCCAGCAGAGCCCGGTCACTGGTCCCTGGTCAGTGTCTACACAGTCTCAAGAGCCATGAGGCAGAGCCCCCTCTGTCTTGTTCACTCCTGGATCTCAGTGGCATAGTAACTGCCACAGAGTAAATGATCAACAACTGGTGTGTGGATGATTAAGTTTTTCATTAAATACATTACGCCACACTCATATGACGAAATGCAGTCACTAAGAACAGCTCTTCAGGAAGATAATTAACGATACAGGAGAACGTTTGGAACACATTGTTCAGTTTAAGAAGCTCATCACAAAAGAGAATGCACAGTCAGATACAATTTTAGTTTTTGAAAACGCACTTTAAAAAGAGACTTCAAAGACAGTTGCCCAAAGTTCAAAGTGTTCTCTCACGGGGATAGAACTATCTGGGTGTTTCTTTTTCTTTGAGCTCATCTGAGCCTAGGATTCTCTGACAGCAAAGGGGAAAATGATAAAATGACTTAAAGTGTGATATGAAGTCTCAGACTGTAACAGAGCAGAGGGTGATGATCAAATGCAGTGAGAGGACACACTGGTGACATCAGCCCACATGCACGGCCTTATGCGCAGTGACCAGACAGGCGCACCACTACGTGTGGGGTTAGTTGGTGGTGAGGAAGGGACAAGATCTTCATACAGATTAAAGCCAAATATAATTGGAGCAGTTAGAAAGGAGAGAAGTGGAAAGTACTTCAAGAATGGGCTATGTGAAGGGAGGGGAAGCCTAAACATCTACCTTCAGGGCCTTTTACCAGAATGACATCAGGTCACAGAACATGAGAACTTGGTGGGAAAAACCAAGCCAAAGGAAGGCTATTTAGCCAAAAATAGAATATTATCAAGTAATTAACCAACATTCTTGTACTTTCACAGTTGTATGCATGTTCAATTCTCTTAGGCTGGGTCTCTCTGCCAGCTCTGACTTACCATGCTTACAGGATTCTGAGCCCAGATCTGGGCATTCACAATAAGACCCAGGACTGCATCACATGGTGCTTTGGTCCAAGTCAGACAAAAATTTCATTCCAGCCTCTTCCAATTATCTAGAACAGGGTGTGTATGTGTGTGTGTGTGTGTGTGTACACATACATACAAATGCATATGCATATACATATATAAATATATGTGCATATATATGTATATAAAGATAAATTTCACTGCAGGGAGAAATAAAAATTACACTTACTTTTTGGATATTAGTATTTCTTTTTTAAAAAGTGTTTAATGTTTATTTATTTTTGAGAGAGAGAGAAAGACAGAGCCTGAGCAGGGCAGGGGCAGAGAGAGAGGGAAACATGAATCTGAAGCAGGCTCCAGGCTCTGAGCTGTCAGCACAGAGCCTGACACAGGGCTCGAACCCACCAACCGTGAGATCATGACTTGAGCCGAAGTTGGATGCTCAACTGACTAAGCCACCCAGGCAACCCTTAGAATATTTGTATTTCCATTGTAAAGGATCTTTGTTGCCATTAAAGATGATTTTATGGACATTCTTCTAACATGGAGAAGTAAGCTTTCTTAACAGATTGTCCCACAAATAACAAGTGTTAGTTCCAGGCCAAGGAACCCCATGGCTACCTGGCTCTGAAAAGAGAACAAAAGTGGAGAGGTTTTTGAGGAAAGTCAGAAGACAGAGGCAGCAGCTGGCATGGGGTTAGTTTCACGTCTGGGGAACCCCACCCTGCAGGCAGCCTTGGCTGTGACTATGGCCCAAGACACAAAGACACTAGCATTAAACCTGCTAGGAACAAGCCGGAGACAGGCACGCCATGAGGAATGGGATAGGGTCCTAGGAAAGAAGAGAGCCAGAGAAGGGGTCCCTCCATTCTGTATATGAACTCTGCCCAAGTCTCTGATGACCCGTAAATCATGCTGAATGGGATCCTGGATAAGATCTGAGCCCCTCCCCTCACAGCTGGCTTAAGGGAGACTGCAAGGAGTCTAACGAATGATAGTCACCTGGTTACATTAGTGAACACCAGTTAATTCGTCTTGGCTCTAGTTTCTTCCCGTAAGAAATGACACTGTTGGAACAGTTTTGAGACATTTACTCACTCAGACATTCAACATAAGGCTCATAGATACCTAAGTTCCAGGTGTGCTAAGGAATACCAAAAAAAGTCAAGCATCACTGCCCTCAACCAGCCTAGAGTCCCACAGGGGAGAGCAGACCTGCACCCAACCAGCTAGTTGTCACCCAAGGTGAACTTGACCAGAGAAGGAGCTTAGTACAGCAGCGAATGTGGACTCCAGAACTAGACAAACCTGGTCTTATAACCTGGACCTTAGAGCCTCAGGACCTACCTTCTACACCTGTTTCAGGGATTAAACAATGACTTCTATTAATCACTTGCCCGCTGTTCTGCGTACTGTACACCCATTTAATCCTTGTAACAACCTCATTAGGTTGGTACTAATACTACCTATACCTTGCAAATGCAGAAAATGAACCATAAGGAATTTAGGTTTACTTGCCCAAGGTCACCAAGCAACATGTGACCAAACACAGATTCAAACTCCAGCAGCAACGTCTACCAAACCTCAGCAGTTAACTGCTAACTTACACCAAATCCTAATTTCAAGGGTTAAACACATAGCAGGCACTCCACAAATGGCAGGCATTCTCATTGTTATGGTTACTGCTGATGCTATTGTGATTTCCTGAAGCCATAAGAGAAATAACAGTTGAAACTCAGGCCATACAAAATCAATGTACAGAAATCGGTTGCATTCCTATACAACAACAATGAAGCAACAGAATGAGAAATCAAGAAACTGATCCCATTCACAACTGCACAAAGAAACCAAAAATACCAAAGATAAACCTAACCAAAGATGAAAAAGATCTGTATGATGAAAACTATAGAAAAGTTATGAAGGAAATTGAAGAAGACACAAAGAAATGGAAAAACATTCCATGCTCATGGCTTGGAAGAATAAACATTGTTAAAATGTCATTATTACCCAAAGCAATGTACACATTCAATGCAATCCCCATCAAAATTGCACCAGCATTCTTCTCAAAGCTAGAACAAACAATCCTAATATTTGTATGGAACCACAAAAGACCCCAAATAGCCAAAGTAATATTGAAGAAGAAAACCAAAATGGGAGGCATCACAATCCCAGACTTTAGCCTCTACTACAAAGCTGTCATCATCAAGACAGTATGGTATTGGCACAAAAACAGACCCTTAGACCAAGGGAATAGAATAGAGAACCCAGAACTGGACCCACAAATGTATGGTCAATTAACATTTGACAAAGCAGGAAAGAGTAACCAAAGGAAAAAAGACAGCTTCTTCAACAGCTGGTGTTGGGAGAGCTGGACAGCAACAGGTAGAAGAATGAAAACAGACCACTTTCTTACACCACACACAAAAATAAACTCAAAATGGATGAAGGACCTGAATGTGAGACAGGAAACTATCAAAACCCTAGAGGAGAAAGTAGGAAACAACCTACTTATCCTCAGTCGCAGCAATTTCCTACTCGACACATCCCAAAGGCAAGGAAATCAAGAGCAAAGATGAACTATTGGGACCTCATCAAGATAATAAGCTTCTACACAGCTGAGGACAATCAATAAAACTAATAGGCAACCTACGAATGGGAAAAGATAGTTGCAAATGACATATCGGATAAAGGGCTAGTATCCAAAATCTATAAGGAACTCACCAAACTCCACATCCAAAAAACAAATAATCCAGTAAAGAAATGGGCAGAAGACATGAGTAGACACTTCTCCAAAGAGGACATCCAGATGGCCTACAGGCACATGAAATGATGCTCAACATCACTCATCATCAGGGAAATACAAATCAAAACCACACTGTGATACCACCTCATGCCAGTCAGAGTGGCTAAAATGAACAAATCAAGAGACTATAGATGCTGGCGAGGGTGTGGAGTGATAGACACCCTCCTACACTGTTGGTGGGAATGTAAACTGGTGCAGCCGCTCTGGAAAACAGTGTGGAGGTTCCTCAAAAAACTATGAATAGAACTCCCCTAAGACCCAGCAATAGTACTGCTGGGGATCTACCCGAGAGATACAGAAGAGCTGATACATAGGGGCACATGTACCCCAATGTTCACAGCAGCATTTTCAACAATAGCCAAATCATAGAAAGAGCCTAAATGTCCATCACCTGAAGAATGGATCAAGAAGATGTGGTTTATCTACACAATGGAATACTACACGGCAATGAGAAAGAATGAAATCTGGCCATTCATAGCAACGTGGATAGAACTCGAGGGTGTCATGCTAAGCGAAATAAGTCAGACAGAGAAGGACAGATACCATATGTTTTCACTCATAAGTGGAACAGGAGAAACTTAACAGAGGACCATGGGGGCAGGGAAGGGGAAAAAATAGTTGGGGAGAGGAAGGGAGGCAAACCATGAGAGACTCTTGAGTACTGAGAACAAACTGAGGGCTGATAGGGGAGAAGGCGAGGGGAAGGGGTGTGACGGGCATGGAGGAGGGCACTCGTGGGGATGAGCACTGGGCGTTTATATGGAAACCAACCTGACAATAAACTATAAAAGAAAAAAAAAAGAAATTCAGGCCATATACCCAAATTTTTAAAGTCAAAAAGCTTTAAGAACACTAAATGATTTTCACGTGCAGATCTGGACACACGCCTTAAGAAATTAGAATTTGGGGGCACCTGGGTGGCTCAGTCGGTTAACCCTCCGACTTCAGCTCAGGTCAAATCTCACATTTGTGGGTTCGAGTCCCGCCTCAGGCTCTGTGCTGACAGCTAGCTCAAAGCCTGGAGCCTGCTTCCAGTTCTGTGTCTCCTTCTCTCTCTGCCCCTCCCCCTCTCATGCTCTGTCTATCTCTGTATCAAAAATAAATAAAACATTTAAAAATAAAAAGTTTGAAAAAAAAAGAAATTAGAATTTGTATTTGCCTATTAGGTATTCCCTACCTCTTCTTACAAAGAAAAGCACAAGGCGGGGCGCCTGGATGGCTCAGTCGGTTAAGCCTCCAACTTGGGCTCAGGTCAGACCTCACGTTCGTGGGTTCAAGCCCCGCGTCAAGCTGTGTGCTGACAGCTAGCTCAGAGCCTGGAGCCTGTTTCTGGTTCTGTGTCTCCTTCTCTCTCTGCCCCTCCCCCTCTCATGCTCTGTCTCTCTCTGTATCAAAAATAAATAAAACATTAAAAATTTAAAAAAAAAAGAAAAGCACAAGGTATCATTATTTCTTCATTCATTTGTCACATTGCAACTTCCAACTGCCATCTGCCACCATTAACCTGGGCATCGGAATGGTTCCCAGAGGGGCAGCAGAGCTAAAGATGGCAGAACCTTGGTCATGCACTAAAGTGAGTGCATCTGGTCCCACTGCAAATGGGGGAAGCAGGAAAGCAAAATTCCTTGCAGTATTTTTATTTAAACAACCTCAGGGAAACTGGGCTGTGTGCGGAAAAAAAGAAAAGATAAGAAATATGAACTCAGCTGTTAATCAAAATTTAATCAGCATACACCCAACATAGATATTAAGTTTTACTTACACTTGGTAAGTCTTAAAGCCTGCTTTGTTTCCAAAAGGTGAAACTATATACTTCTTGGAGTGCCAAGGATCTCAGCCGCTACAGTTCCTAAATGAGGTGCTGACTTAGGGATAGCGCCAAAGTTTCAAAGAATAAGAACAGTGTTTTATTCAGGCCTGGTAATTTTATGAGGACATGTTACACGTTTCTTATGTAAATATATGCAGTTTAATAAGGTCCTAGGAGAGTACTTTCACCCAAATCCTACCTATCAGGACACTGGGGAAAAACAACCAAGTGCTAGGAGTGTAGGACTCCTAAATCCTTACTGGGTAACATGCCCAGTTTCTGAACAATCCACATTATCTCAGAGATAATTTTTATGACATGTGTGGCTATTGCCTGCAAATCCCTCTAAGATGAGAAGCATTACCACTGACATTTGAGCTGGACAAAAGGATTTCTATAGCTAGATTACTCAAGGCTATAAAATGTAGAAAAACAAAAACAGTTTGGATAAACCCTTGGAGCTTGCTGTAATGGGATTTAACCTACAGGGCCTGAGGGCCAACATTCAGTTTTAGGGAGTCGCTGAGAGGTTATGAAACTTTTCTCTGTAAACATTACTTGAAAGAACAAGCTGGATTTACTGACTCAGCGAGGGGCTCTTAAGTTGTTCTGTTTGAATCAAAGAGTATCAGGAACAGGGTCCCTTAACAGTCACAGTCAGTCCTCATCATTTTACGACAGGAAAACAATGGCTGGAGGAGATGAAAATTGTATGACTCGCCCAAGGTGATATGACTAAATTCCCATCATCACCGTCGTCAGTACTGCTAACACTGTTCGGTACTGACTCTTCGCCAAGCACAGAGCAAAGGGCTTTTTCTGTTCCTCGCACCAACTTCTAAAGGATGTCCTAATACCATCCCCGTTTTCTAAGTGGGAAAATGAGCCTCAGAGAAGCACAGAGCTGCAAAGGGGAGAGGTCCGGAATTCAAACACAAGCAATGTGACCCTAAAAACCCACATTTGTAAGCACCCCGCTCCCCCGCCTCCTCTCTGGCCCCAGACTCAGGTCTACTGACCTCGGGCCAGAGAAGGACACAAACCACACGTGGCTACGGAGTTTCCAATTTCAAGCCCTGTACGTCTGACATGGAATCGAGCGTGGAAGCAGGTTCCCTCCCCGGATGCAGTATTTGCCTTCAGAATCACAGTGCAAGAGCTGCTAACACAAATTCTGTGGATCTGTGCTCCCATCAGCGTAACGCCAGAAAATACCTTCTAATGTTTTTAATATCTGTTGGATGGGGCACCTGGGTGGCTCAGTCAGTTAAGCGTCAGGCTTCCGCTCAGCTCATGATCTCATGGTTCGTGGGTTCGTGCCCTGAGGCGGGCTCTGTGCGGACAGCTAGCTCAGAGCCTGGAGCCTGCTTCAGTTTCTGTATCTCCCTCTCTCTCTGACCCTCCCCTGCTTGCGCTCTCTCTCTCTGTCTCTCAAAAATAAATAAAAAACATTAAAAAATTAAATAAAAATAAATAAAAATAAAGTCTGTTGGATGAAATGATATCTTCTCAAACTAGTGCCCGGAGCCCCATATTCTCACGTCAGTCTCTGGTTGCCACACGCCTACGTGGACGCCAGGCAAGAGATGAGGTTCTCTGCAGTGTGATTCTGTGCCCTGCATAATGTGATCAGCATACCTGCAGGACCAACAAATGGGCTTTCCTGCTGAGTGCTTTCATCTCTGTTAAATTCTTTTTATTCCCTATTAGTCTGTGTGGTATTCTATTTCAAATTCTGAAGCAGAAAAAAAAAATAAAAAATCTCTGCCGAGGCAGAGAGGATGGCTAAGACAATCATATTCAGATTTTATTTACATATGTATTTAAATGTAGTCATATATTTAAATTTACATATTTAAATATCAATAGGCAGTGATGGAAAGTATATATAATTAGATATCTTCAGAATTAAAATGCATTTGGTTTAAAATGTAAGGATCTCAAGGTTCTAAACCAAACATAAAGACAGTATCTGCATCCAGAGGAAGTACATAAGCAGTAAGATAAGCTTCTATTTTCTCCTCTTTGCTGCTGTGGTTCAGGAAAGTATCTGTAAGGGGCGCCTGGGTGGCTAAGTTGGTTGAGCGTCCAACTTCAGCTCAGGTCATGATCTCACAGTTCATGGGTTCAAGCCCCAGGTCAGGCTCTGTGCTGACAGCTCAGAGCCTGGAGCCTGCTTCAGAATCTGTGTCTCCCTGTCTCTCTCTCTGCTCCTCCCCCACTCATACACTGTCTCTCTCTGTCTCAAAAATAAACATTAAAAAGAGAAAAAAATCACTCATGATGTTCTTACTTTTGTTTCTTATCACCTCCACAGGAACCATAATCCTAAACTGCACTTTACAAATGTGGACCCAGTGAACGTGAAGTAGAAATTCAGAGAAAAGACAGAACCTGTTGACAAAGAACAAAACTCTTAGTGTAGGAGGAAAGCAGAAACCTTCCAGAAGGAGAGCTTAAATGATAATTACTGCACAAGCTGTCACGCAGGCCTCACTGACTCTGAACTTTTGGAAACAGGTTAAAAAAGGAGGCAAGAGTCAAAGAGACAGAGACCCAGGAAGGACCCCAATCTCGAAGGGCCTGGTCTGGGTTGACTAGAGAAGGATCCTTGAAGGAAACAGAATGGAGATGAAAAGGATAAGAAAGAGTCAAGATGTGGACGTGCAGAGTTGAAAGCTCTATCCAGAGGGAAAACCTAGTTATAACAGCTTTCTAGGCTGGGAGGGAATTTCTGTAAAAGGCTTTCACTGTTCTTACAAAAAAGAAATATATGTGTATATATATATATATATATATATGAAATATATGTATATATTTCAATTTATGTAAATTTTTACATATTTGAAGAAAAAAATTTTTTTCTAGCTTTTCCCAGACTTCAGAATTTTTAGCAGGGACACTGAAAAGTTTTAGAACCCACCAAACTTTGTGTCAATTTTACTCATGACTATCGTTACAAAGATCATCTTTAAAAATAAACAACACGGAGTTTATTTTAAAGGATGTATTTAGAGACAGTAGAGGACAGTGGTTCAGAAGGCCACGACCAAGGTGCCTGGGTTTAAATTTCTAGCTATGAGGGGCGGCTGGGTGGCTCAGTGGGTTGAGCATCTGACTTTGGCTCAGGTCACCATCTCACGGTTTGTGGGTTTGAGCCTTGTGTCGGGCTCTGTGCTGACAGCTAGCTCAGAGCCTAGAGCCTGCTTCCGGTTCTGTGTCTCCCTCACTCTCTGACCCTCCTCTGCTCATGCTGTGTCTCTCTGTCTCTCAAAAATAAATTTAAAAATTTTTTTAATTAAAAAAAATGTTCTAGCTATGTGCTCACGGGCAGGTTTTTTGATCATCTTGTGCCTCAGCTTCCCAATATGTTAAATGGAAATATTAACAGCATCTGCTTCATAGGACTGTTGTGAGAATCAGAGGTGCTGCTGGACTTGCAGAGTGATATTGAGGTGCCGACTTTTATAATTAGTTCATTTAATACATTTTTATTAACCTCCTC
This sequence comes from Suricata suricatta, assembly GCF_006229205.1. Classification (NCBI taxonomy): domain Eukaryota; kingdom Metazoa; phylum Chordata; class Mammalia; order Carnivora; family Herpestidae; genus Suricata; species Suricata suricatta. The sequence goes on along the minus strand of NC_043702.1, from coordinate 9,055,196 downwards.
CTAATACAAAATATGGCGTTAAATGCTCTTGGGGTAGGATTTTCCCACCCTCTCAAGAGAACACGGGCACCCAGGGCAGACAGAATTAACACATACAAAGGAATAAATGAAAAAAGGGGTGCATAGGACATCATATGAGGAAATAATTACTAGTTTTTTCATTTGCTAGGCGCACTTTCAGATATGAAGAAGCTGGTGCTGATTCTTAGAAAACACAAACCGATCTATTTGGGCATAAAGAGCCGTAATGGCTCTCATTTGCTTTCAAATTACTTTGTAAAGAAATAAACAAACTGTATATGTAAATGAATATGTATAAAGCAAACATGACAAAACGTTCATCACTGGAGACAAGGAAAAAGAAAGAAGGAAAAGGAGCAGCAAGGGTCCAATGCTAGCTCACAACTCCAGAATATTCCACGGACTTGAGACACTTTCCAAACCTGTCTTTGCAGTGTGGCGGAAATGAGAGGGATCCTGAGACACAATGTGCTCTATAAACATTATCTTCCACCACAGGCCTCCAGAGAACAAGCCAGTGGGAGGGGCTGCTTTAAAAATGCCAGCCGTCCAATCATTGGCCGCACGCTTCTGCTAAGAGGCTCCGAAACATGCAATGCGTCCTTAAGAGCTAGGAGTAAAGCCCCTTTTCCCCGGTCCGTCTTCAGAGGTGAGCCTCTGAAGACTCTCTTTCTGCAAAGACTGTTGGGAAACTGCTTCGTTCCTTTCATTCCAGAGCGTCCCATGTCCACTAGGCTTTATCTTGGCAGTGTGGAGAAACGGTCAGGCCACTGGATGAAAAAGGTTCCCTGGACAATCCCCCAGACGCCAAGATTTAAACTGCAGTCTCGGGGCTAGTGGGTCTGCCTCTGGACTTGGCCCAGACTTCTCCACCAGCTTCCAGATTCACAGCTGACATCTCCACTTGGATGTCACAAAGCCCACTCAAACTCAACACGTCCAAGATAGAGCACCTGTCCTCTGCATTTCTTTTATCTGGAATGGCACAGCCGGCTACAGAGTGACAGAAGGAACAAACTTTCCCCTCCCCCCTCATCACCCACCCATCTCAAGTTCTCTCAAATCTGGCAGCTTCCCTCCTTTCTAAACTCCGCCCACGCCCTCCTACCAGTCAATGTCTATTCCCTGGACCTCTACAACAATCCCCAAACTTTTCTCCTTATGTCCACTCTATATCCCATACTGTTCCAGAATGAAAATGACAAATTCCTATTTAAATTCATCAATGGCTTAACAGTAATTGTTACTAGAAAATCAATAACGATGAAGCAGCTAATACTGAATAGCCACTTAGCCAGGCACTGTGCTAGGTGCTTTACCTGCATCATCTCATTTCATCCTCATTGTCTGTATTTTTTTTTTACTTTAGAGGGAATTTGTTTGTTTGTTTTTCTTTTTTTTTATTTAGTTTATTACCAATTGGTTTCCATATAACACCCAGTGCTCTTCCCCACAAGTGCCCCTCTCCATGACTATCACCTCCTTCCTCTTCCCCTTCCCCCCTCCCTCTTCAGCCCTCAGTTTGTTCTCAGGATTCAAAGGTCTCTCATGATTTGCCTCCCTCCCTCTCCCCAACTCTTTTCCCCCCCTTTCCTTTTCTTGTGGTCCCCTGTTAGGTTTCTCCTGTTAGACCTATGAGTGCAAACATATGGTATCTGTCCTTCTCTGCCTGACTTATTTCACTTAGCATGACACCCTCGAGGTCCATCCACTTTCCTACAAATGGCCAGATTTCATTCTTTCTCATTGCCATGTAGTACTCCGCTGTGTATATATACCACATCTTCTTGATCCACTCATCAGGTGATGGACATTTAGGCCTTTATCTTTGACTGTCTCTGTGCCCCCAGCTTTTTTTTCTCTCTTCTTTCCTGTCTTCTCTTTTCTTTCCCACTCATTGTCTGTACTAAGTGGGCATTACCATGTCCCCAATTTGCAGATTAGGAAACTGAGACAGACAGAGAGAGGGAGGTGAACTCACTTGCCCACGAGGCAGAGCTGGTGAGCAAGTGGTGGAAACAGGCTCCAGATGTAAGCCCCTCACTGCCCCTCAGGATGAAGATGAGATGCCCCCCCCCGGCACACAAAAGCCCGTGATGTGTATCTCAGCCTCCCATCACCCACTTTCTTCCTCGTCAGCCTCCCTCATCTGCGATGCCCTCACCTCCGCCATCCGCCGCGTCCTCACTCAGGGCCTCCCTCAGCATGCCCAGCCGCCCGAGACCGAACAGCTGCTTCTGGACCTCGCCACGGCCCTGGTCCTGATGTAAGCACACCCTCATCTGAATATGCAGCGCAGGAGACCCCATGTCAGCTCCACTGGCCCTTAAATCCCAGTGCCCAGCCAGCGCCTGGCGTACAGGAAGCTCTCCGTTATCTCTGTCCACCAGGAAAAATGGCAGTATGAGGCAAAATAAAAACATTTGGGTCCCAACTCAAGGGCCATCCTTCATGGCTGCCATGATTTTTATAAGTCACTACCTCTATGAGCTCCTGGGGTCTCATTTTAACTTTCTGGTGACAGTCAAAATTGTAAAAAATAAGCCATTTTGGAGTTTTCAAAGCTCTTTTGCAAAAATCCCATTTGTACCCAGCATGGCCCTGTGAAGATGCAGTCTCTCTGAAGCCCACATTTAGGAGGATCGGGTGGCTGCAAGGTCAATCAGCTGGTGACCCTGAAGCCCACCCTTGACTAGAAGCATAGCCTACAACCAGTTAGTTAGCAACCGCCTGACCCAGGATGCAGCGAAGCCGTGGAAATCTGCAAAGCTCCATGCATAAGGGCCACCCGTGCTGCTTGCCTAGCCCTCAGCTCCTTGCAACACGTCCATGTTTTCCATTTGCTTCAGAGACTCAAGGGAGGGTGAAGGGTAGGGCTCATCAAACACTTAACTCCATTGTCATGGTGACCACATCCATCGCAAGCACAAGCACCTCGGTGGTGCAGCTCCGCCCCTGCGCAGGTGAGTGGAAGCTGGGGGACGAGATTCACTTCTTCAGGGCAGGTCTTGAAAATATTAGGAGGAGGAGGTGCTGCAGCTCGCACGTGCTGCCCCCTGGCAACCCTGAGCCCGTGGGTCACCTGGGAGGTCTGTGGCCTTTTAGCAAGTGCCATGCTGAACCACGGACCCCCCCTGCAGCCTCTCTGCCAGGGGCAGAGGAGGGTACCGTGGGGTCCAGAGATGGTTCCTTACGCACTCAGACTCTACACGTAATCTCTGCAGACGGTGTCCTGATACTTCATGCAGTTGTCAATGTCGCCTCTGCGGATCAGGAGGTTACATGCTGATTTTACAAACAGGAAACAACCTCTAGGGGCACCTGGGTGGCTCAGTTGGTAGCAAAGAATTTTTAGTAAAAGGCGAAAGATTTATACGATCTGAAGAGAAACCAGAGTATTTAGAATTTTTTTTAAAAAGACATATTTTGCTTTATAAGTGGAACAAAATCGGAAGTTCTCTTGTATGGATCACGGTAGTCTACGGTTCAACACGGGAACAAAAGGTATTCCTAGGCAATAATACTCACCTTCTGGACACTGGCAGGTGAATCCGCTGAGACTAGACACGCATGTCGCTCCGTTTCGGCAAGGGTCTAGGACACAGTAATCAATCTTGGATTGGCAAAGCTCTCCAGTATAACCTGAGTCAAATAAGACAGATATTTTATAAAATGCGTTATTGCAAAACCATTGTGAACCGCCCCAGGACCTGCTGAATACCCACCCACCAAAAAGCAGCAGCTTTGAGCTAAAGAGGCACCCCCATCCCCCCGCCCCTCCTCGGTCTGCTTTGGTTTTGCAGTGAGAAACAGTCTTAGCAGTTTAGAATCACAGTTCAAAAGTCATTGACTTTGCAAAACTCTTTACTGCAAGGAGAGACTTCTTCAGCCTTAGTCCTGCATTTTACTTTGAAATACTAGTCAGGACCTTCAGGAACTAAGGGGTCCCAGCTAACTTCTGACACAGGGCAAAACACAATCTAAAATGTTCTACTCCATCTAACAGAAAGGATGGTCACTTTCCCTGGATCAGCCCAACATCTATTTTTAAAAGCACTAGGAAAAACGGTAGGCATTAAGATTTCTTTCATTTATATTTTACAGGGAGAAGAACTCTTCTGTGTTAATGCCATGGCCCATTCCCTCAGGTTACAGATAAAGAGACTGAGACACACATAATGTTAAGCACCTGAATATATTATTCTTAATTTTATTTGAATCCCATCCAGCTCAATAAATTCTCTGTGAAGCAAGACTCTGGTGGGGATTTCACTGGACAGTAACATAATCACACATGGGCTAAGGAGGTAAGGACTCCCATCTATGATGACGCAACCCAGAGCTTTAAATATATTCCATATTAGGGGCGCCTGGGGGGCTCAGTCGGTTAAGTGTCTGACTTCGGCTCAGGTCATGATCTCGCGGTTTGTGAGTTCAAGCCCCACGTCGGGCTCTATGCTGACAGCTCAGAGCCTAGAGCCTGCCTCAGATTCTATGTGTGTCTCTCTCTCTGCCCCTCATTCATCTGTGCTCATGTGCGTATTCTCTCTCTCTCTCTCTCTCTCTCTCCCAAAAATAAATATACATTTAAAAAAGTTGTTTAAAATAAATAAATTCCACATTATTTATTAACTTTGAAAACAAAGCCTTCCAGAAAGACAAGTGTTCATTTTAAAGCGGAAAATGGCTAAGAAGGAAAATTAGGACAACACAAGATGTCCAAGAGAAAGAGGCGTGGCCCTCACTGCTATTTGAGTACAGGACTCTTAATAATTGGGAGAGGATTCCTATCAGAAATACTTATGCACAGATATTTTCTGCACAACTATAATCATCCTGTAGTATTTTATACCTTGCTAGGATGTACAATAAGTACCTAAAAACTTGTCTTTCTGAATTATTCGTTTTGAAAGACTGTCATTAGCACTTGAATCTGAGATTCGCCAAAGCAAATCAACGATATGAGAAGAGGGATGAGTTACCTGGGCTTCAATTACCTACCAAATGAGTAAAAATTACAGCTTGTGAATGTGGAGAGCATTTATGTGCAACCTTAGTCTTCCCTAAGGCTTCAAAATGGCTCAGGAGATTCTAGCTTCTCAGCAGGATAAGATGAATAAAGTAATTGTATAACTAACAACCCAAATACCAGGACAAAAAGCTATTTCAAAATTGCAGAGTAGAATGTCTTAATATGATAATATTATGTTCATAGATCTCCAAATGACAGCTGTAAATTCAGAATGAGGGAGAGCAAACTGTTTTTCAGAAAAGTGCTATGACTAAGGTATTGGCCAGGGGTGCCTGAGTGGTTCAGTTAGCTGAGCGTCCAACTTCGACTCAGGTCATGATCTCACAGTTTGTGGGTTTGAGCCCCATGTCGGGCTCTGTGCTGACAGGTCAGAGCCTGGACCCTGCTTCAGATTCTGTGTCTCCCTCTCTCTCTCTCCTTCTCTCTCTTCCTCTTTCTTTCTCTCTCTCTCCGTCTGCCCCTCCCCCACTCATGCTCTGTCTCTCAAAAATAAACATTAAAATAAGTTTTTGACTAAAAATCATAGCTAATATCTATAATAGAACACTTCTTTTTTCTCCTATACGTTAATTCATTCTCACTGCAAACTACGGGGTCAGTATCATTACAATCATGTCCATTGTACAAATGGGGAAACTGAGACCCGAGAAGTTTAAGTGATTTGCCCAATGCCACACAGGGAGTCAAATTCCTGAGCTCAACCCCTTAAATGCATCATCATGACTAGGCAACATGTATCACATGCTCAAAAACACGTATTTAACATGAAGGGAAAATAACAGAAAATGATGTATAAGGAAATACATAGATAGAGGTAGACACAGGGTAAACAGCATGGTTGTTCTTGGGCTCACCAAGAATTTTCTTTAAATCCCTGCTTTCAACATGTCTACAAGAGGCTACAAAAGTACCTTCATGAAAAAGACAACGAATTACAAACACTGGCCTCTTAGAAGCAGTGTTTTCAGGGTATAGAGTCATGAATCCTGCCATCACAAAAATTACCCCTTAAAAATCATGACCCCAGAATCATACAAAAGCATGAAAACTGGCCAGAACCCAATGAGTTATATCTGTAAGGGAGGTATATGTCCGTACCAGACAGAAACAATATAAGCAGAATTCAGGATTCCATGATCTTCAAAGTTCTCTAGAGAAAATTTTAACATTCATTTTCTTTGAACTGTTGACTTGGGAATTTTAAACATACTTACACAAAGACTGGAACACAAGCCTCATGTATCTATCACCGACTTCAACAATGACGAGCATCCTGTCCATTTAATTTCACCCTGCTCCCTCACAGTTTTATATTTTCCCTGTTGGGGCATCTGAAAGCAAATTGCCTTTCGCCTATAAAGACTTCAATATATATCCCTAACTAAAGGAGATTTTTTTTTTTACAATCACTTCTAATGGAGTCTTTAATGTTTGGTCCTATTTACACTCTCAACCACATTTATTAATTTCAACAATATCCTTTTGAGAACCCCATTTGTTGGATAATACCCGAATCTTCCCGTGCATTTAATTCACTCCTATCTAATAGATCTAAGAATTAAACCTTTAAGCAAGATAAATCTTTTCTCAAAATTATTTTTAATGTTTATTTTTGAGAGAGAGAGACAAAGCAAGAGCAAGGGAGGGGGCAGAGAGAGAGGGAGATACAGAATCTGAAGCAGGCTCCGAACTGCCAGCACAGAGCCCAACGCAGGGCTCAAACTCACAAACCCTAAGATCATAACCTGAGCTGAAGTTGGAAACTTAACTGACTGAGCTACCCAGGCGCCCCACAAGGTAAATCCTAAGGGCTGATAAATGCTCTAATATTTACATATGCAAGTTTAGTAGGATTTCTACCTAAGAGGTCAACCCACATTTGCAGCGTGTGAGTGATTGGGATTCTCCCACCAGTACTGAGTGGTGAACAGTCTAAAGTCTGGCACTGAGGTGACCCAGTACAAGCAAACTGTCTTACTCAAGTGCCAAGGGTTCTCTTTAATGAGGAACATGGCTCAGAGACCAGTCACTCTATCATTGCATTTGGCTCTTGAGCTTTAAAGTTCTCTCACAAAGATTTTCTTAAATAAGAGAAACATGGAACTATAAAGAAAAAGACCGTGTGTACTTAGACCTGTAAAGTATGTATATATTGGCATCTCTATGGGTTCAATATAACTGGAAAAGAGAAACAACAGAGAGAGCGACAGAGGAGGGAGAAAGGAGGGAGGCAGGGCTGGAATTATGGAATTATGGGATTCCTAAACATCCTTCGCTGCCAGTGACCAGCTGGTCCATTACTGGCAATGACCACCAGCCTGCGTGTCTGCCACGCAGTAATTCAGGACCTGATGCTTGTCCACCCCAGGCCAGGCATGACTGTTGACATCAAAGAAAGTAGTTCCAATTTTAGCTGGAAGCTCCAGGAGTACCATCGCTGACTGCACTGAGCCAACAGAAGCCAGATCTGGGAGAGGACAGGAACTACGTGTGTCCTGTGGCTGCTTTAAGGGACTCTTCAATACCTGTGAGTCATTTCTCGGATCCCCAGAGACCAGAAACCTACAGTGAGTTGTCAGACAGATCCCTGATGTTGATCTATATATGATATTCTGAACTGCGCATCTAAGGCATAGGCAAATTACCTGTCGTGTCTGTTGTTTTTTCATTTCATATCATAACCGAGGTGCTAAAACTAAATGAGTGGATGGGATTTAAATTTTACAAGACCATGACGCCTTTGCCTGGGCTCTCTCTTCCATCTTGTGGAAAGCGGGTGCCTTCTCTGGGGAATAAAATAACCACATTGATCATGGACACTTCCTCACCCTACCAAAGGAATGACACACATTCAGAGGACCCCGTGGAATGTTCGAGTAAAGCAATGATCATGTCAACACAGGGGATACGAAAGGTGACACGTGGTCATTTTGTGCCTGTTGCTAACAGGAGAATTTTCTCGAACACACATGCACACATACACACAAATGGCATGTCAGGAGTTAAAGCCCATGTGAAGGCCCAGCAGTATGTGGGAAAGGTGGTGTGGATGCCGTTTAGATGTCCTTAAAAATCCACAACAGAGATTGTCTTCCTGCATTCAGGTTTCCAAAGGACAAAGCCTATACCTAACTACCAAGGCAAATACCAGCAACTGTCTCCATTCCTTTCTTCAGAACTAGCAACACGGCCCCTTCTCACCCAAACCCAAAGCATTCTGGAACCTCCTTCCAAATTAGTGTTATTACCACACAATTCTTTCATGTTGTCCAGGCCCAGGCATCATTGCCTCTCACCAGGACTTAAGGCAGTGCTCCCTGGGACGCCTGGGTGGCTCAGTCGGTTAAGCCTCCGACTTCGGCTCAGGTCATGATCTCACGTTCGTGGGTTCAAGCCCTGCGTCAGGCTCTGTGCTCTCTGCTAGCTCAGAGCCTGGAGCCTGCTTCGGATTCTGTGTCTCCCTCTCTGTCTGCCCCTCCCCTGCTCATGCTCTTTTTCTCTCTCTCAATAATAAATAAACATAAAAGTTTAAAAAAAAAAAGGCAGTGCTCCCTCAGCCCACCTCCTCTCCCCTACTCCTGCTTTCATACGGTCCATTCTACAATCACGTGGGAGTAGCCGGAGAGATTTTTTTTTTTAAGACATAGCTTATATTTTATTTCTTATACTTGAAACCTTCCACTTGCTTCACAAAGGGCTTGGAACAAAACCCAAACACTTGCCTCCATGGGTAAAATTTTGGCACAATGTGATCTGGCCCCTGCCTCCTACATCCCTACACATCTCCACATCGACCACCGCACTGTGGCCACCCTGGAGTCCGTCTGTCCCCAAATCACCAAGCTCCTTCTCACAGTCTTTAATGGTGTTTTCAGGCTGCGGCCTCAGGACCATAAAAAGATGTGAGAGGGACACAATAAAAGCAGTTGTGGTCCTGTCCTAGAAAGAGAAGGGTGGTAGGAATTTAAAATCGTCATGTAACGATGGGGCTCTGGGTGGCTCAGTTGGTTAAGCGTCTGACTTTGGCTCGGGTCATGATCTCATGGTCTGTGAGTTTGAGCCCCACATAGGGCTCTGTGTGACAGCTCGGAGCCTGGAGCCTGCTTCAGACTCTGTGTCTCCCTCTTTCTCTGCCCCACTCCACTCGTACTTTGTCTCTGTTTCTCTCTTCCAAAAATAAATAAATATTTTTAAAAACTTTTTTAAAGCCTGTCATGTAACAAGAAGCTACCAAAGAACGTCAGCAATAACCTTAGGGAGAAGGGACTACAGGAAATGCAGGGAGTTTCATCTGTAAGAGCAGGAAGCAAAAGTGGGAGGAGTTAAAAATGAATTTCATAAGGCAGTAGAGGACCTAAGAGAGTTCATTAAATGGCCTCCAGCACCACGTAGGAAGACGTGGAATCCACTATGCAGGGAAGGAAGTCTGTTACAAATTCAAGGGGGATGACAGATAAAATAAGAACAGTTAGGTCAAGATGTCTCATGAGCCCGGGGGCTGTGCCTTGTGAAATCAACCCCATTTGGAGAGTGTGAACCGGTGTTTACTGCTGTTGGAGGCAAGAGAGGAGAAGGATGGCCTCTGCATGCTTGTCACAGACCTCAGAATTGCCCTGAATGCCCAGGTCGTGGGAGACAGGCAAAAATCTCTCCCCCAGAAACAACTTCCGACCCCTGAGTGCCTGATCTAATTCATTAGGGTTAAGAACTGCAATTAGCTGAGAATAACACAGCTCTGGGTCTGAGTCTTTAACCCAGAAAGAGGAAGAGTCGCATACACAGATCGTGATGTGACGTCGGAGATGGAGCCCTGGCATCGGAACTTGGTGTCTGGTTTGGCTAATCCACGCGTCCCAAGAATGTGTCGTGATTAGGATAACGTGGTGCATGAGAGGATCTATCAGACTTCCGATTCCAATTAAAATGTCCAGTGGAATTTTTGATGCATGAATTTTGAAAGATAAGGCTAAGCCAGGATACGTTGAGAGGTTTAATGGAGTTTGAGAATTGCTATGATTTACATTTAATTCTTGCAAGGGAACAAACACAAAAGATAATTTCAGATTGTCTTCCCTCTGCAGGAAAGCCCAGAGTGGTCATCAAAAACCTCAACCCCAGAGTCCCACCGCTACCTGGCACAGAGTGTTCCCTCTGAGCTTCCATTCTTCCATGGCTGCCCATCCCACTAGCCTGGTCTCTGCGCAGAAATCACCTGCTCAGACCTTGGGCCTCAAGCCCTTCCTTATTCTGCATCTTAGAACGTATCTCCACTCAACAAGACACATGTAGACTTGTCACCTCCCCACCTGGCAGGTGACCCGTGGGAGCAGGGCTTTGTCCCAGAATCTGCTGCTGTCCCCTGCAGGGCTCCTTCATGCTCCATCAATTATATTTATATTACCCGAAAGGCTTTGCTTTGTTGGTTTTCTTTCAACAAATTTCCTAAGTATTGGGATTTTACCTTTCTTGGTAATCTCTGAATCCTCAACACTTAAACATTTCCTAGCACAGATCAATCAAGTTGCTTCAAGTTTTTGCCCTAAACTCAACCATATCTTTCAAGTCAGATTTAGCCTCTCCTTATGCAATAGTACCTAGAACAGCATGAGCAAAATGTGTTCATTACTTTTTTCCCTAATGCCCACTGAAATAAATATACTGCTACCACAACACACATGTATTCTCTCAAACGCATGCTATGTAAAATCACCTTGTGTTCTGCAACACTGTGGGTGTTTCCGGTGCGGGAGACCCCACAATGGAGCAGTGGCTCTGCTAAAGGACCCTCCTCCTGCCCAGCCAGACTGGGATGGATGAGAAGTTAGGCTGACCCTCCTCTGAACGTCAGTCTTACTTCTCCAAGTAGCATGCAGCACCTTCCACGGGTGCTTCAGACACGGCAAATCAACAGACCCGAAGCCCATGTAACAGCTCCATCCAGGTTTAATTCCCTACGTCAGAGTGGTTCTCCACCAGGATGCTTCCCTCCAACCCCAATCACACCCACCCTCCCAGGGAACACTTGGTGACATCTGGAGACATGGACAATGTCACAGCACTGGGAGTGCCACTGGCACCTAGCAGGTAGGAGTCAAGGATGGGGCTGAATACCCACAGTGCACTGGATGGTCCCCTACAACAAAGAATGACCCAGCCCAATGAGTCCCTCAAGCCAGAGTTGAGAAACCCTGGGGTAGGGCGATGAGACCTTGGTGCTTCAGACTGAAAACACTTGTTTTCATCCCAACACCTTTGATCTCCCCTTTAACAGAAGCCAGTCCTTTCAAAGCAGGGACACTGAACCTCCAGTACATTTTTAAAAATCAGAATCCTCAGGAATATTTATATCTTCCAGCAAGTTAAAGACCATTTTAAAATAAATCACGTGAGTCTGAAAGCTTTGTTACTGAGCAATTAGTGATAGTGATATTAGATGAATAAATAATATAATAATGGGTTCCAAACTAGAGGACTACAGGAGATACCGCTCTCTCCTTTAGGGAATCCCAGGGGTTTTATCATTTCTTTCGAGAACATTCTACTGCAACAAAGAGGCTATAAGAAAAGCTATGCCTTGGGATATATGAGAAGGATGCCTTTCAAGGACCTATAGGATGACTGGCAGAGCTCTAAACTCCAAATGGAGGCTTAGTGCTTTTAGAGCATCTGACCACGAGCAATGACGATGGACGAAATAAAACGCATGTACTAAGTGAAGGCTGGCCGATGGTGATCAACCAGACACCTTGTAGGAAACACATTGAACTGAATAATCCATTCAGAGGATGCCTTCCCAGATTACATTTAGTCTAATGTAGAGTTGGACTATTTAATTTTATACTATTTTGTACTTAAGTAGAAAACATAACTTAAAATGTATCCGTGTCTAGGGAGAAAATGGCTGATTTCCTGTGAATATCCAAACGGTTTGTAGAAAGTCGCATCCTAGGAGTGTCTTTTGATTGCAAACAACATAACCAAAAACTTGTACCCCCCAGCACCCCCAGATCACGGTCTAGGTGGGTTGTGCTGGGGAAATGAAGGAAAACCTTCTCAAGTTCAATGATAAATCACCAGGATGCAAAGCTGGCTAAATGAGTCTGGCTGTTTAAAAAAACAAGGCCATCGATCTGTGGTTTTAACATCCTGCCTCCCTGCACAACTACTTCTGTGCATGATGTTTACTGAGAGATTCCTCTAGTGAAGGAAAGATATTGCTCTGCGATGCTTTGATTCAGAGGGTGGAATCTAATTGTTTCTTTGGAGAGCTGTCCTGAAAGCTTCCAAGGTGGGAATGTGGCAGGAGCTATTTTTAACATTCCTGGTCTTTTAATAGCTGGCTGTGCAGTCAGGCAAAGCTGCTGGTTTTGTGCCGGAAAGCTGATGGGGGGGACGGAACCCACTGCCCTGGCTCCTGCCCTCGGGGACCAGAGCAGCTGGGCTGGGGCGGGAGCTGTCTGCTGCAGAGCCGGAGGGCCTAATATTAGCACTCTGAAGCAAGAAATCAATAGCAGGAATCTGTGGGCCATCTAGACATTCAATCTCAGAGGCATCCAATTTCAAAGTCAGAAGGTAGGAATTATTTAACAGGAAAAAAAAGTAGGGAGATCTGCTGGCCTGGCATCTGAACAAATGCAAACATGCTTTAAAAACCAAAGGCAAAGAAAGGAAGCCATAGGACGCCCATCTGTGAAAGGCAATCAATAAAATATAATTAAAATCGGAGTACGCAATAGACAGAAAAGCATGGAAGAAAGCTGATATCCAGCAAAATCAGGAAAATTAATCTCCAGGTTAGAAAGTAACCAGATCTAATTAGTACACACAGTAGAGAGGCACAGGGGAAAGGGCCATGGCTTACAGAGCCAAAGGTCAGGGATGGCCATGCAAAGCTCAGCTGAGTAACATCAAAGGACTGACGTTGACCTTCACGGCCCCCTTGGGTGAAATATGGATAATGACAATACCTGGCTTCCGGGATGGTTGGAAGGACTGAACAAGACCCACTCTGTGCAGCACGAGCCATTGGGATCAATCCACATAGCTTGTGCCACACCCATTACATCGCAGATGGCTCAGTGTTTGTGAATGAGTGGGTAATTTACAGATTTTAACACTGCCAAACAATAAGCCAATATTACCAATCTCTCTGTTTTTAACAGGCAGTGTGGACCAGCACTTCTCCAAGTGTGGTCCCCAGACCATAGGCTTCAGTATCACCTGGGAACTTGCTACAAATGTGACTTCACAGCATCATCGCAGACCTACAGAATCAGAGACTCTGGGGGCCAGGTGGGGGGTAGGATACAGGCTACAATCTGAGGTTTAAGAAGCCCTCCAGGTGATTCTGATCCAAGGTACATGTTAAAGTCTGAGAACCACTGGTCCAGAAAACTAGCAGCAATTTTTTAAATATCAAATATTAATATTATTCATTTAAGAGTTATGTGTGACAGATTACAAAAGAAAACAATCAAAGAGTGAAAGCCAAATATTACATTAAAAAGCCTTTACTGACTGCGCTGTTGGCACGTTTTTTTTTCTTTTGGTGACTGAGAGCCCCAGGCTTGATGACCGTGCCTGTCATTGCATTGTGTCCAGATTTGCTCTCCAATTATTTGAAAGCAGGTGTTGGTGATTTCTGTCCCCAGCCCCTAGCAACGAGCCAAGGACTCTGGCGGTACTCATTATAAAGTAATTAATGACCACGTAAGCACCACGCATCTCTATTTTTAGAATAATCTCTTTCATTCCATTTTCCTAGAACCCAAATAAGAAACTGTGATGTTGGTAGAGGCCAGACTATATGTGACACGGGTCGCTTCTAGCCTGGTGATTACAAAGTGGGAGAGATTTCAAGAAAGTTCCTTTCATTAAGGATGTCCTGACGACTGCCCAAGAGATACTAATATCCAAAGGAAGACGTCACTAAATTAAAAAATTTATGCCCTGAAACAGACAGGTTCACGGACTGACTTAAAGATATTTATCAGCTGAATTCTAGGCTCGTATAATAAACCAAGCTACAGGGAAGGTCTTCATTCTTTGAGAAAGAAATTTGATGAGTAGGAATTCACAGCTGGGGGATCGGAGACACTTTCGGAGGAGCGAAGACACATTCCCACGAAATAAACACGCAGTGTGAGCCAAGCCAGCGTCCGGGCACCAAACAGATCGGATGCACAGCCTGAGGCCTCGGGGAGGCAGGTGGGCTGTGGCCTCAAATCCACAGGCTGAGGGGCTGGGACACCAAAGCGGCTTCAGCGAAGGTTACAGGTGGGGAAGGCAGTTCGAGACGGGTCACTTCCTGTTCTCAGCCGCTTCAATTCAGGGGGAAGGCTTAACTCTGGTCCCTTCCTCCTCTGCGCAGGCGCAGTGGTGTGGGCAAAACAGGGTGGGGGAGGGGGACTCCAGAGGGGCGTGGGGGTCACGGCTCAGCCTCTGGAGCGACGACAAGGAGGATGAAGGCATCCACCCCACTCAACATTTACTAGCATCTGACTCAGAGGCTAAAATTGGTGACCTTTGGGGGTCCCCCATTCTGTGCCTGTGTGCGCGTGTGTGTGCACGTGTGGGTGTGTGCCTGTGTTCTCTCCAACCCCTACAAGGTCAAGACCTGTCCTTCCATTTCACAAGTGAGAAGGTGAGAACATCTGGGCTCAGAGGAGCAAGGTAGTCGGAGAGTGGCTGGAATCAAAGCCAGGACCGCACACTCCCAACCCCACATTTCTGGACGACTCATGTGTGGTATGTTTCCTTTTCGTGAGGCTTTTTTATTTTTATTTTTTAATTTTTTTAACATTTATTTTTGAGGGACAGAGAGAGAAAGAGCGCAAGTAGGAGAGGGGCAGAGAGAGAGAGAGAGACACAGAATCCGAAGCAGCTCCAGGCTCTGAGCTGCCGGCACAGAGCCCGATGCAGGGCTCGAACCCACAAACCGTGAGATCGTGACCTGAGCCGAAGTCAGACACTTAATAGACTGAACCACCTAGATGCCCGCATGAGGCTTTTTAAAAAGACATCGAGAGCCGGGCCAGCGCTGAGGCAGGAAGATGGGTGGGGAGCGGGTCTCAGCAGAGGAGCACAGGACCTTCTGAGGGTCCCACGTGGTCCCGGGGGCCCATGAGACACGGACAGCACAGAGGAGCTGAGGCCACGTCACCTGCCGGAGAAGCGGCCCTGGGCCCAGCGCAGGCCGTGGGGCCGGCGATGGGACCGGAACAGCAGCGGTGACAGCCGGCCGCTGACTTCTGCCTGCCGGCACGCGCTGGGGTGCAGGTACCTGTCGGAGCACAGCCGGGTACCGCTTTCCCGAAACCTCCCGGCCTCCCCGAGGTACGCTGGGCCAATCCATCGTTGGCCAGCCCAGGTGGCAGAGAGGAAACTGGGACCCAGCGCGACCAAGAAACTTCCCTCGAGTCACAGGGAAAATGAGGAGTGAGAGCAGGTGGTGCCCTCTGGCGATGTGACCTCAGCCCTGCTCAGCATCGCGGGGCCCAGGGCTTCTGGAAGCCAGGAGGGGGGACCAGGGAGAGGTCCCACAGCCTTATCACAATCCTGCAGGCAGAAGCAGCCCAGCTCAGGGCATGCGGGAGGGGGAGAGGAGAGCTGGGGCAGGTGGGAAATCGCTGTAAATAGAGTGAACCTGGTGACAATCCAAAGGTAAGAGGAGGGGTGTCTGGCCTGAGTGACAAGGGTGGTGACGGCACCATTGACAGAAACCAGGGCTCTGGAAAAGGTCAGGCTTGAAAGCGTGTGCAACAGGTGGGGGAGGAGGACCCCGCAGGTCTGGGGGTGGGTCTGAGGAGGGGATGAGACCTTAGTGGTGCATCGGTGCCAGTTCTACTGGGCGTGCTGGAGCGGAGGCGACAGGCTGGAAGGAAGGGTCTGGAAGCCAGACACTTAGAGGTGACAGCTGAAAGTGAGTGACTGCCGCCAAAGGCAGAGGGAGGTAGGACAGTGGCTCTTGAGAGAGAGGAGGGAGAGGAAGGAGGGGAAGAGGGCTGTTCTCAGAACAGACACCAGGCAGCATTGTGTAAGCCAGGGGACAAATGCTTCTAAGGGGATGAGGACAAAGAAAGCACCCTGGAAATTAGTGGGGAGGACACCATCAATAAATAGCCTCAGAAAAGTTTCATGATGCAAAGAGAAAGGAAGTGTCAGTAAGTGGGCAGGAAATCACAATATGGACATAGATGGCTGTGGGCAGTGAGAAAGGGAGAATGGGGAGGAGGGGGAGGAGTGAGATAAGGAGGAAGAGGAGGAGGGGAGGGGAGGAGGAAGGGAGGGGAGGAGAGGGAGGGGAGGAAGAAATCAACAATAAAAGCAGGCAGCAAGGACTTATTAAAGTTTTGCTCATTAAGGGACTGGATTTAAGATGAGACCTTGGGGCTCCTGCTGAGGAGAAGCCGAGGACGAAGTTAGAAGATGCAGGACGGCAGAGACAGAGACGGAAAAGGCTGGGAGCATAAGATCCTGGAGGAGGAGAGAAGGGAGGTCATAACTAGGGTAGAGTTCACGGTAACACTATTCACCACAGTCAAAGGGTGGAAGCAACCCACGCGTGCGCCCATGGGTGAGCAGATAAACAAGATGCGGTGTCTCCACGCAATGGGATATTTTTCGGGCATAAAAAGGAACGAAGCCCTCTAGGTGCTGCAGCGCGGATGAACCGTGAAAAGCCAGACACAAGAGGCCACATATCAAATCATTCAACTTACATGAAATGCCCAGAATGGGCAAGTCTGTAGAGACCAGAAGGAGATCCATGGTGGCCGTGGGCTGCAGGGAGGAGGCAGCAGAGTCAGGGGGCAACAGGTGAAAGAGAGAGGGCTGCTTTCAGGGGACACGGCCATGTTCTAAAATGGACTGTTATAACTTCGTAAATGTTCTGAGAACCACTGAATTGTACTCTTGGGTGAGATGTGGACTTTATCTCAATGAAGCTGTTATTAATACAAACCTCTGGAGCCATCCACAAGTCCCCACCTCCACTCACACGGCACACACATCCTCCAGCGAGTGTCACTGGCTACACCTTCAATATGTCCCAGACCCAAATGCCCACTGCTGCTGGTGCCTCGGTTCTCCAACCACCGTTCTCTCTTGCCTGGAGAGTAATCTCCCCATTGCCCCTCCCTACGTTTCTTCTTCACCAGGTTTTGGAGTGATCCTGTCAGAAAGAAGTCAGATGGGCTGCCCCAGTGCCCCGGGAACGGCTTCCTGTCACTTTCACGATAAGATCCCTGTCCTTCCTCCGTGGCCGGGTCCAGCTTCCTTCCCAGCCCCAAGTCTCATCACTGGCTCTTAGGCACTGTGCACGTATTCCTGCCTCAGGACCTTTGCAAGTGCTAATCCCTCCACCTGGATGCTATTCCCCCCAACAGTCACATTGTTCACAGCTCATTTTATTCAGGTCTCTACACAAGTAGTTTCCCTTCAGAGAAGCCTCACCTGATCACCTCCATGTTCCTATTTCTTTCGATCTTTTCACCTATTTTATCATTGCACCTATCACTGCCTGACCCTCTCCCTTAACTAAACACACACACACACACACACACACACACACACACACACACACACACACATCAAGAAATACACATGCTCACATTGTTGATTCCTCTCCCTCACTACCATGTGGCCTCCCTGAGCATGGGGACATTGCTGTTTGACACATGTAGTCCTGCCACCTGGCAAATGCCTGGCACATAGGAGACACTCAATAAGCAATTGTTGAATGAGTGAGCGATCCTCACTACAACCCCTTATTTTTAATTTTTTTAATATTTTTTATTTATTTATTTTTGAGAGAGTGAGAGACAGCATGAGCAGGGAGGGGCAGAGAGAGAGGGAGACACAGAATCCAAAGACAGGCTCCAGGCTCTGAGCTAGCTGTCAGCACAGAGCCTGACTCGGGCCTCGAACCCACGAACCATGAGATCATGACCTGAGCCGAAGTCAGACACTTAACCGACTGAGCCACCCAGGGGCCCCTCAACCTTTTATTTTAAAGATAAGGACACCCAAGAGCTGAAAGGACGGGAGGGTCACAGGTTATCTAACTAGTAAGTGGGAGGCGCTAGATTGAAACCCTGCACAGCAGGTTACAGACTGACTTGTCCCCCCAGTCCCAGCTGGCCCCGTCTCTGGTCCCGCGAGCTGGTGAAGAACATCACCGGGTGATGGACTCGCAACCTATCGGAGAGGGCCACGCCCACTGCCCTGTTCATAACTAATGGAAAATTCGCAAACCGTGTATACGTTGCAGTGAAATGTACTTTGACCCAAAGATGGCCACAGTGGAGAGGCCTGAAATCCCGCTGTCTCCCACAAGCTTGTAGACCTTGGTCAAGCCCGTCAGCCTCTCGGGGTCACCCCTCTTTCCCCTGCTCCATGACCACAGACCAGCTCTGAAGTGCCCTCTACTTTGAACCTCTGAACTAAGCCACTTGCAAAAACCCACATTCACCTGCCAACGCACTGGCTTCCGGGGCTGAGTGAGGCTGGGTGTGAGGGCCTACAGCAGATCCTACTCAGGGCTTGTCTCCCGGAGGAGGTGGCCCGCTTCTGACTCACCGGTCAAAGGCATCTGGACACCCTATTTGGGCGACAGTCAGTGTTTAAAAAAGTAGAGCTAAGACAGGAATGCATGAGACATTTTCTGTGCCTCGGAAATGATGAGTTTTTGGTTTTTTTTTTTTAGTAGGCTGAAATCACCAAAAAGCTGGAACAATGAAGCACTTTAAAGTTGAAAGATGATTTGTGCAATGCGAATAATATTTTGGCAGTGACATTTTGAACATGTATCACAGACATTCTTTATAGAAAAAGTAATAGCTCCTTTGAGGAAAAATTATATTCTCAATATTAAAAGGCTTTTCTAAAAAATAATCTACAAGGAACTCACCAAACTTCACACCCACAAAACAAATAGCCCAGTGAAGAAATGGGCAGAAGACATGAACAGACACTTCTCCAAAGAGGACATCCAGATGGCCTACAG
>NC_043702.1:9007057-9036038 GCF_006229205.1 Suricata suricatta | reverse complement strand
CAGGTGGGTATAGGTCTAGACCACAGGGCAGGTGGGCAGGGGTCTAGTCCACAGGGCAGGTGGGCAGAGGTCTAGTCCACAGGGCAGGTGGGCAAGGGTCTAGTCCACAGGGCAGGTGGGCAGGAGTCTAGTCCACAGGGCAGATGGGCAGGGGTCTAGTCCACAGGGCAAGTGGGCAGGGGTCTAGTCCACAGGGCAGGTGGCTAGGGGTCTAGTCCACAGGGCAGGTGGGCAGGGGTCTAGACCACAGAGCAGGTGGGCAGGGATCTAGACCACAGGGCAGATAGGCAGGGGTCTAGTCCACAGGGCAGATGGGCAGGTGTCTAGACCACAGGGCAGATGACAGAGGTCTAGTCCACAGGCTAAGGGTAGGAAACTAGACTACAAGAGCGACTCCAGCACCTGGGGTGCATGTAACCTCAGGAAACAAGCAGCATCTCCAGGGAGCTTGTTTTGGACCAGACAGTATGACACTGGAGCTAAACGGGAAACAACCAAGGAAAACAGCCCACACTTAAGATCTGGGATTTATGATTGTAACCCGGGCATTCTGCCTCCAGAGCCTGTGTTCTTAAATAGCACGCTATAATTTTAAAAAAAGAAGAAACTCTTCTGATTCTGTCCCTCACATGAGTTTGCCACTAAAGGCTTGTTAATTCTCACATCTGGCCCAAATCCTGTTCACCTCATCATGGCCGACCACTGACACTGGGGGAGTTCACAGCTTCTTTGTCACGTGAAATCCAAGTGGCTGCAACTATTTCTAAATATGGTGCTGCTGCTTCAGAGAGTCTGGTAACTTCTGGCACCTCCTTTGCTTCTGTCCCTGGATGTGGTCGCTTAGAGAGGTCTCAGAGCCTTGGAGGAAATCCACACCACATCAACACAAACAGAAGACCACCAATGGCTTGAACAAACCCTGTTGCCAAAGTCAATAACCTCCTTTTAGATTCTCCGGAAGTATTTGATGTTGTTCACAATCCCCCCTCTTTTTGAAAGTACTGCAAGAAAGTTTCAAGAAAAATATCAATCACACTTGATAAAAAAAATTCCCCGCCCCAAATAGAAATTTTATTGGCCATAATCTATAATTCATTTTACATCACAGACACATGTATATGATATTTATCAATGTTATACTTCTGAAAAAATCATCTCCTGCTTTCAAAAAACTGTAATAAAAATAAAAATGACAACTAAAGAAGGGGTTTATTACTTAATCAATTCTACACCCAATCTGCTATAGTCCTACATCTCTAGGTTACCCATGTCTCAAAAAAATTATAGTTGTGTGGACATGTGATATAGAACCGAAAGCAAAATATAAAAATATTAGCAAATTTGGATCTGAAGCTTCTTCACTGATAATATTTTCACTTACCGAGAAATGTTTTCCTATCAAGAGAAATAAGCTATGTCAAGACAACAATGTTTCCAAGGGAAGACTTTGTTGGGAGGTTTTTTTTATTTAAAAAAATTTATTTTTATCTTTTAGAGACAGAGAGAGACGGCACAATCATGGAAGGG
Source organism: Suricata suricatta (assembly GCF_006229205.1). Taxonomy (NCBI): domain Eukaryota; kingdom Metazoa; phylum Chordata; class Mammalia; order Carnivora; family Herpestidae; genus Suricata; species Suricata suricatta. The sequence goes on along the minus strand of NC_043702.1, from coordinate 9,034,511 downwards.
TCAGAGAGAGAGGGAGGTACAGAATCTGAAGCAGGCTCCAGGCTCTGAGCTGTCAGCACAGAGCCTGATGTGGGGCTCGAACCCACAAACTGTGATATCATGACCTGAGCCGAAGTCAGATGCCCAACTGACTGAGCCACTCAGGCGCCCCTTTTTTGGGAGTTTTTGTTCTCTGGTGAGAAGAACCTGGTTTGAGTTCATTCCTTCATCAAACAAGGTAATTTCTCATGATCAAACTTGCAACTGTCAGAGCAAAGCAAGATACATGACGTAAAGGAAAGCAGATTTCATATTCTTTGCGAGTTCTTATGCACATACCTGGACCTTCAGAGGTCAATCAATTGATGTTAATTACCCTGTAAATAGCTCTTCCACAAAGGAAATGTATTTTTCCTATAAAAAGTAATTTTCTTGAGGAGGTTCTGAACTAAATTAAGTAGAAAACTCATTTTGAGAAACCTGTCCTTTTTCTTTTGACAAAAGTGTGCATTATTTCTTCTCTTGAGAAGAGACCTATTTGATACGAGAAAGCTGAAAGAATGACATGGTTTGCGGCCACATATTTGTACCAGGAAAGTACTCAGCAAGAGGATCTAGATCATGGGCCTTGGAGGCAGGCAGAGGGCCTGGGTGCAAGTCTCAGCCCCAAAAGTCACTGGCATGTGCACCCGGCATGACGGAAGTCATGCAAATGTTCATCTCGGTGTCATGTCTTCCTAGTCGACACCTCTGGGACTCAGTGACTGGATTCTGGCAAATGGCATGCGGTGGGGGTGATATCAGATAGTTCCAGGAGCAGCGCTCAGAACACCCCACCCCATCAGCTCCCTCTCCTCTGTGCAGTGACTGTGAAGGCCACCTCTTGATGGTGGCACCTTCAAAACACGAAGGGACCTGGATCCCGGAGTGGCCACCTGGAAGGATGTGCCTTCATCAGACTTTGACACGGCAGCAATTCACCTTTTCTTGGGAGTCACTGAGGTTTGGTGACTGATATATTATTGCAGCACAATCAAGCGTTACCCTAATATTCTTGAACAAGCTACAGATTTCCCCATGCCTCAGTTTTCTCATCTATAAAACAAGTATACATAAGACTGCTTAGCTCAGAGATTGTTCTAAGAGCAGTCTTGGAAAGCACTTAGCACGAGTCTGGCACGTGGTAAACACTCAATAGTACACATGTGATGTGCATACACATCAGCTGTGTGCACACACTCATGCGCACACATACACATCAGCTATCTGTGTGCACATGCACACTCGCGCACACGCGCACACTTGCCTTGACTGCACTGAAAAGCTCACGCAGAGACAGAGCTGAAAGCCAGAAGCGGGGAGGGACTTCTCCTACAAGGAACAGGAATTCAGAAGGTAGAGCCCTACTTAAGAAAACAGCAAGGAGAAGTCAGAGAGCAGACAAGCAAAGAGAGACTTAGAGCACCAGGGCAACGTTTTCTACATCTCTTCCAGCTCTGATCGGGATCTGTTCTAGAACATGAGCAAGAATGGAGGCCGTGCAGAAGAGACCCGCACAGATGCAGCTCTTTGAAAGGCGAGGAAGGAAAGATTCGGGGAGTTGAGGAGGCCCTGGCAGAGGCGGTGGGGCTGAGAGACCCCAGTCCATGCGAGGCCACCTTACGGAAAAGCTGTAGCTTCAAGGACAGCAGGGAAGGCTGAAATCACTGCTGGGGCTCTACACCTGCCTCAACCTTTCACGAAACAAGGAAGAGCTGCTCCTATGTGGAGGGAATTCCTGGCGAGTGGAGAACCCGAAGCAAACCACATGAAGCTCCAATAACAACATGATGCAAATCCGAGAGAAGGTTATTAACACTACTTCATAAAGTCATTTAAACTGTGTGCACAAAGGCATCTATATCCTTAATAACAATGCATATTATTTGATGAAAATTGGGAAGTCTTCAAGTTGTGATATTCAGGAATTAAGACAACTGTTAGGTGCCCCTCTAATAAGCTATTTCTGAGTGGCTCAGGCAGTTAAACATCCGACTCTTGATTTCGGCTCAGGTCATGATCCCAGAGTCCTGAGGTGGAGCCCTGCATTAGGTTCCACACTGTGGGTGGAGCCTGCTTAGGATTCTCCCTCTTCCTCTGCCCCCCCCCACCATGTTCTTTCTCAAAAGAAAGCAAGAAAGCAAGCAAGCAAGAAAGAAAGCTTATTAGAACCATAATTTGCTTTACAAATTTATAATGTGGTGTTATATGATAGTTTTGTTGTTTTAATAGAAGAAAAAAAAGATGCTCAGTTTGTAAATCAAGATCAATTTGCCTGCCATCTCTTGGGTTCCTGCTGAATTTACTGGGAATTACCAAACTCTCCCTGAGTCTAAGTAGAATTATTAAAATTCATATTCTTAAAATGCAACTCTCTAGCCCTGATGTCAATTGAGAGTCAAAGAATTATTTGTTGTTATTGTTATTGCTGTTATTTGAAGTCCCAAGGAGAAACCTGTATATCTATATGTGCCTTGTAGTCAGGATGCATTATTAACATGGAAGATGTTAAGTCATCTCAGATAAAGGTGAAATCCTTTTCCCCACTAATAAGTAAAAATAATTATATATGCTTTTGAAAATTTCAAATCAGTGGGTAAATTATCACAGTGCAGAAATGTCTAGAAGTAAGCACATTTTAAAATGTATTATCCAGTCATTCCTAATTCAGTCAATAGCCTTGGGACACAATATAAAGTTTCAAATACTGCATACTTACACAAGTGGGGTCTTCTCAAAGAAGAAGAGAAATAAAGTCGTAGTAAGAGATAAAATTAGATCCCTATCTCAACAAACATATACAAAAATAAAATTCCTATTAAATAAAGGCTGGCAAGAATTGAATTTTTAAATGCTTAGTGGAAAATATAAGTTAATCTCTTTTCTCCAGGCAAAGAAATATTTTTTTTAAATTGGACATAAAGTATAGTAACTCGAGAACTAAGGTTTGTAAAATATAATAAAAATGTCCATTCATCAAAAGACCAAAGCAAAAGGCAACTTAACAAAAAAGAAAATACTGGCAACTGACAAATGGTTAGGATCAAAAAGAAACAAAGGACACTTACCAACCAACAAGAACACACACAGACACATGCACACGAGCAAGAGGCAGGAAAACAGTACTTCATGGAAAAGACACACACGTGGCTAATGCACATATGAAGAGCAGCTGGGGGTCACTAGTGAACCACAAAATACAGAGACCACAATGAGACACCTTTCTGCACCCATTCAGTCAGCAAAAAGGAAAACTTCTGATACTACAAAACACTGAAGAGGGTGTGAATTCACAAGACCAATTATGCATCAAATGTGGGAGGACATGAGAGCGCCACCACTTTGGGAAACCATCTGGCATGACCTCCCCACCAAACTGATCAATCACATATTCTATATTCCAACAACTGTGGTCCTCGGTATATACCCACAACAGTCTCCAGCTCGTATATGACCGAAGATACATACCCAAACGGGCCTCTAAGTCTCCATCCGCAAGGCAATGGGTGCATGGAATTTGATACTGCAGCCCAAAAGAATGAACTCAAACAATACGGACACATCTCGTCAAAAAAGAGAGCACCAGAGAATGATATGCATGATACCATAACATGATTCATGCATGGCGTGGTTTTTATAAACATGAAAGCAATTAAAGTAAAACTAAATGCTTCTAGGACAATACGTAAATAGTCTAACTTTAAAAAAAAGGAAAAAACAGGACTGATCAACTCAAGATCCAGAGCGATGGTTCCCTCTGGATGGGAAGGGGAAGCTGGGAGTGGGCTAATGGGGAGACTATTTGATTAGTTATTGAGGTGAACTTCTGGTTTTGATGTTGGTTTCACCAGGGATTGTTACATTATTAAAATAGCTAAGAAAATATACAAAAGCGGGCTGCGGACAGAATGAAAGAACATCTCCAGCCTAGCATTAGGACCGTTCCAATTCTGTGCACAGGCGTGCCTTTAATAAAAGGGACAAATGCCCTTTGAGAACAGACTTAGGTAAAATATCAAACTGAAATCATTCCAGTCCAGACAGTGACAAGCTCCACCCACCAACCCTGACTGGGACTATTTATAGAAGGTTCTTTATTTGTTCTGACACCATTCACAAAATGGAAATTGAAAACATCTTAAAGGCCCATCACTAGAGGAACTGGTTTAAAACATGAGGCCATGTTCACACGCTTTCATTAATTCACCTCATTAGCACGTTGACTGAGCGTCCACAATTTGTCAGACACTGTGGGACACAGTGATGAGCTAGACCGACCAGGGCCCCGCTCCTGTGGGGTTAACTCTGGGGAAGAAGACAGGCCACAATCAAAAGATCACACATGTAAACGTGCCCTGAAAACAGACGAGGGCTGTCAAAGAAAGAAGCCTGGGGCTCTGAAAAGGAAAGAGGGAGGGAGACGGGCTTAAAACACCTAGTGAGACTTCAGCGGGACGGCGGCATTTAGGAGAGATCTGAAACAGAAACTGGGGGGTATTTACCCAGGCAAAAGGGAGGCAGGAGAAGGGGCCAAACAGGAACAAAGAAGAGCTCAGGCCATCAGGGAGATGAAAGGCCAAGGTGGCCAGACCCAGAGCAAGGTGGCAGTATGGTGAGGTGGGGCCGGAAAGGCTGGTGAGCGACAGGTCACGGAGAAGACCAGGCTAAGGATTTTGGTCTATTTCCAAAGAGCAACAGAAGAAGGGGTGTAAGTAGAAAGGCAACTACATCGGCTCTGCGTTGGAAAATGATCCCCTGCCACCACGTGGAGAATGGAAGGCGCGGGGACAAAAGCCGGTGCTCGCTTTGGCAGGATCTCTCTGGCTCAGTGTACCACAGGGTCAGGAGGACGTGGAGAAGCCATGCGAGGTGCCATGGAAGATGCACCTCCGGTGGCAGAGCAGAGTGGGGCTGGGGCATGAGGAGCTCAGCTCTGCAATGGCCGAGCTTAAGGTGGCCCAGGACATCTCAACGGGGTGCCAAGTAAGCAGCACGCATAAGGGGCTTTGGAGGGAGTCTGACCTGGAGATACAAATTCAGGAGACATGCTGTGTGATTGTTAAAATGAATGAGGCAAATCCATATGTAGTGATGTGAATGGTTCTCTACGATCGACTGGGAAATAAACATGAAATAAAGCAAGTTATAGAATGATATTTATACTATAATCACTTTTTTTAAAAAAAGCATACAGAAAAATACTTAGCCTTCTGATGTCCAAGAGAAATATATACACTCACATGAAAATACACACACACGGCAGCTGGGTGGCTTAGTCGGTTAAGCAACCGATTTTGGCTTGGGTTGTGATCTCACAGTTTGTGGGTTCAGGCCCCGTGTCAGGCTCTGTGCTGACAGCTCATAGCCTGGAGCCTGCTTCAGATTCTGTGTCTCCCTCTCTGTCTCTGACCCTCCCCTGATCACACTGTCTCTTTGTCTCTCAAAAAATAAATAAATGTTAAAAAAAAAAGATACACACACACATACACAATCGACTGGTAAATAAACATGAAATAAAGCAAGTTATAGAACGATATTTATACATAGTCACTTTTTTAAAAAAGCATACAGAAATATACTTAGCCATCTGATGTCCAAGAGAAATATACACACTCACATGAAGATACACGCACACACACACACACACACACACACACACACACACACACACATACACACACTGGGTCTGGAAAGAATATACCAGATTATCTACCTACTCCCTGCGATTGATCTTTGGGCTGGAAGTGAAGAACTTTCAGGTTTTCATATAAACTTCTGCATCATTGGGTCCTGTTTCTGACAGTGAGCACTTTGTCACTCCCATTGCTCCTTCTCTCTATCCCACTGGCCTTCCCCAGCCCCCACCTCATCCTGAATCCCTACCCAGGGGCAGGTGTTGGCAATAAGATGAGATGGAAAAGGAAGGATGATGCCAGTTTTGCACATTATTTGATAGTGAAAAAGGAGACATTTGGGGGTTTGCTTTTAAGCTGCATCGAAACAGCTGTATCAAATGTTCACTGGTAAATGCCATTCATGCTCCTTGAGGGTTAATAACTGAATTGGCTGAGTAGTGAGTGGATTGAGATGACTGGAGAGCACAGAAGTCTGTGGGCACATTGGCTTCTGTGCTGTCCCACTGGTCACCTGCTGTTCTGCAAGGATTCAAAAGTCTCACGTAATACCCACGAGTCCCTCATACTGATCAAGGCACACTGAAGACCTCCCCCATTGTGGACAACAGTGTACCAAGAACTCGGTTTCACGAACAGACACGAAGAAAAGGAAATTAACAAAAATGGGAGGGTCAGATGGCTTTACATAGCGACCTGCTGGTTTATCCTAGGTTCTTCTTGTTACTGAGCATAATCACCCAGCACAGTCCCAGTCCACACTCAGGGCATACTTGCAGGATTGTTTCTGAAACATCCAGACCTCTCTTTGAGGTCATTATCCCAGAACAAAACTGGAGGACCACTAAGACAGAAGCATCCTGATGTCAGAAAGCCCGCCACGGAACACAGATGTCTGTCCTCACGTGAATTTCCTTCTTCCATCCCCCGACATACGAAGCACACACTGAGAGCATCAAATGAGACCTTCAGGCTGCCGTGTCTAATGGCTGGACAGTGCGTTGCTTGGGCGTCCTTAATTAGTAGCTGTGTATTCTACAGAGCGATAGACCGTAACTATTATCTATGGAAATCATACCAGTAAGGCAGACGCATGTGAAATTGCTCCCGTCTTGCTTTTCATTTGCATCCACGCAGCTGGCCTGGTTCTGGCATGGTTTCCTCTGACAGGCATCAAATTCTTCACAGAAAGTGCCCACATACTGATCGTCGCAGCTACAGGAAAAAGTTGCCTGGAACACAAACGTATCACACATGTTACCCGAGTCCTCGAAAATGTATGCTTTGGCTCGACAACGAAACTCCAAGTTCAAAGGCACTGCTTCTTTTTATAATTACACCAATGCTCAATGTTTTCATCACATCACTTATATTTTGATCCAATTACAATCGGAACTTTGAGAGAAATCGTATGCAGTTCCTTACATTTAAATTTCAAACATTTGTTTTTCTCATTCTTTTTGTATTGCTATTTATCCCAACCATTTTCAATCTCACTAAAAACAGAAGTGGAAAAGATAACTGTATTTTAACAGAAATGAGGTTTTGCTGACCTGACATGGGAAATGGCAGTTTTGCTAGAGCAGATACATTGTGCTACAGCCATTAAACTAGATGTCATGCCAACCAAGCTAAATCCTTCAGCACAGCCACCACTCATGGCAAAAACCACTGACCACCTTCTAGAACACTGAAAGAGTTTACTGACTCGCCCTGCAAATTAGCCTCAATGTACAGCTCTGCAGATGAGCCAAGAGCAGGGGAAAAAAGTAAACTCTTTGCTTGGCTTATATGACCATTATCTTGGTAACAAGACCATTAACTCAGACTCAGAGCCCTGCACTTGGTCGGAAGCTTCCTTTCTGAGATCATTGTAAAATCCAAAGAAAACTGAGCCTTCCTGCACTCTTCTTAAAGCCTTAATGCCTGAAAGGTGACGACCATCTAAAAGAAACATTAATCTGGTCCCAGATCCTGTGGGAAGCAATGTATGTTGTTACTGCAGATCTTCATGAAGAAAGGAATGGAGGAACCAAGGAATAAGCTTACTCCTTACAAAAAATCAAAACGAGACAGAAAAAAGCACCTTCCCACATTCCCCACTCCCTGACATGAGGCAGGGGTTCACATCTCTACCTGTCCAAAGCCCCTCCCACAGCCACTCCCAAGCCCGCCCTTCCTCCCCTCTCCCCCTCCCCACTCCCAGCCCCCTGCCTCTACTCTCAGAGACTCTCTTCTCTTCTCAAGGTTTGTTAACTCAGAAGCCCCACCCGGGACCCTGACCCTCAAGCCTAACACAGTATCTTCCTTCCTCTTGAAAGAGGAAAGGTCTCCATTCTCTCATTCTTCTCTCTCTCTCTCTCTCTCTCTCTCTCTCTCCCTATATATATATATATATATATATATATATATATATATATATATATATATATATATATATGTGTGTGTGTGTGTGTGTGTGTGTGTGTATACATATATATGTACATATATATGTATATATATAGTCTTTCAATCAAGTTTAATGATTCTTGCCCATTTCTTGATACACTTACCACTGCATACTTAGATTTCTTTGTAGCTACTGTTAATGAGCTACAAAATATTCTCCTGGTCCTTTTCTTATAATACTTATTGTACTTATTAGTGATTATTACTGGCATATAAAATGCTAAGCTATATTATTGGTCATCCCACTGAGCTCTCATTACAGATCAGGGCTTTTACTTGATTCTCTTGGGTTTTCTAGATAACCCCACCCCCCTACCCAAAGTGCACATCAGTTGCAAATAATGATAATGCCCCCTTCCCTCTCCAGTCCTCATGGTTGCACTGGTGGCTGTTCTAGAATAAGTTTGATTTCGAGGGGAGATCTGCAGAATTTACCACTAAGTAGAAAACTGGACTGATGACTGAATTGTATCAAATGCCATTGTAGCTTCCTAAAAAACAATAATCTATTTCTTTTTGTATTTGACCTGGCAATCTGTCAGCACAGAGCCTGATGCAGGGCTTGAACTCATAAACCATGAGATCATGACCTGAGCCAAAGTCGGATGCTTAACCAACTGAGCCATCTGTGAATGTTTAACTGTCCTCATCCTCACCCCGCCTTGCATTCCTAGAAGGAACACCCACGGAGGCATTACACAAACTTGTTTTATGAATGCATGCTACTTGTAGCTATATTTCGAGTGCTTTCATATAACCTGCCCCAACCCAATAGACTTTTCTTCCAAAAAAAAAAAAAAAAAGCTCTCCTGTGCACCATGAGATCATAGTTTGTCCTATAACAGGACTAAACCAGGAGTAGATGGACCCCTGACCTCAGCAAACAACCAAGAGGCCAGACAGTCAAACATGACATTTAGCTCCGCCAAACTGCCAGGTTTTATGTAGGTGTGTTTCTTTTGTTAATTGAGTGTGTTTTCATTAAGGGGATATGAGAAATCCTTGTCACCTGCATAATCATCTCTTTGTAAGTTTCAGAACGCATTCTTCAATTGTATGTTAGAAGCCAGAACAATGGAGTAAAAACCATGGCCTTTCTTCTTAAGTTGGAGTTAAATTTTCTGCCTTCTGTCCCCTTCCTCTCTCATGCCTCTTTGTGAAATGGAAATTCCCTCTGCCTGCTCGCAGTGAGAGTTGACTCCCTATCTGGTTTCTCATAATACTGTGCGTTTTCTTCCCTTTGTGTGTGTTTGCATAGACATTGTAGTTGAAAGCTGGGAGAAGCTGCATGAAGGACTGTTAGAAAGGCAGCCTTTTAAATAAGAAACTCTTTTTCTAGAACTATCTTCTAAGGAAAATCTTGTCCTTGCCCAAATGTACAACACCGTACACCTGGGGTATTTCCAGGAACATGTCTGGAGCCCTTTGCTCATCTGCAAATTAATGACTGCCTTTGAGATGTAAACATCGTCCACATCCAGTTCGTCCAATTCCAAAATGCATGTCAGCATTGTTATGAATTATTATGTGTCATTATTTTTGGCAGCTGTCTTCGAAAACTTACTTGGTTTACACCCAGCAGTTCCATATTGCAGACCAATTTCTTTGGCTATTTGGTGGATACAGTTTGCACACAATTCTTCTGTTGTGTCCCATGGAAAATATGTTGCTAGTGGAAATAAATGATTAAAAGCCCCAAATCGAATGCCTTCAAGTTAGCTCTGATTGACTCTAAAGCTAAAACAGAAGCCACACATTTTGTTTTGCTTTAAGCAGAAAGCTTGAAGGAAACTTTAAGAAGCTGTTGAAACAATGGTTTTCGACCAAGCAAAACACAGAATTGATTCTTAAACTTTGGTTGATGGATAAGGTAGAAGATTAATAAGCTTTACATATCCATGACTACAAAATGTCAGTGAAGTTTTTATGTATTCTGTATCAGATCGTCCATAAAGTTAGATTTCTTCCTAAGTCTACTGTCTCAGGACAATGAGTTTTCCTATAATATTGAGAGGTTTGTCTTAATAGTTCCACGACTTGTTTTCTCAGAAGCCATGAATGTTTATTAGGATACTCTGTTGTTAGCATATTTGCTGTGGAAAGTAGTGATCATGAGAGTTATAAACTGTTATAGCAACCTTAAGAAGTTTCACCCATTGTATATATATACCACATCTTCTTGATCCATTCATCAGGTGACAGACATTTAGGCTCTTTCCATGATTTGGCTATTGTTGACAGTGCTGCTATGAACATTGGGGTACATGTGCTCCTATGCATCAGCACTTCTGTATCCTTTGGGTAGATCCCCAGCAGTGCTATTGCTGGGTCATAGGGGAGTTCTATCGATAGTTTTTTGAGGAGCCTTCACACTGTTTTCCAGAATGGCTGCACCAGTGAAATAAGTCAGGCAGAGAAGGACAGATACCATATGTTTGCACTCATAGGTCTAACAGGAGAAACCTAACAGGGGACCTTAGGGAGAGGAAAGGGGAAAGAGAGCTGGGGAGACTGAGGGACACAAATCATGAGAGACTACTGAATACTGAAAACAAACCATGGACTGAAGGGGGAGGGGGAGGGAGGGAAGGGAGTAAAGGTCATGGTGGGGGGCACTTGTGGGGAGAAGCACTGGGTGTTATACGGAAACCAATTTGACAATAAACTATTAAAAAAAATAAGTTTCACTCACTACGATATCACTAATTAGGTCTAATTCAGTGAACCAGCACAAAAGACAAAACAGACTTACTTAAAATTAGTAGTTTAGTGAAATTACAGAAAAATACTTCCTTGCAAAGTTATTGTATATTTTTATATAAGTATTTTTCAAGTAAAATGAAAAGAGATTAATTTCAAAGCCCAACGCAGTCTCAATTTTCCTCAACAGCTTGAAGTCAAACATTCCATTTGTACATTAATGAATCTTTCTCAGTGGTAGGAAGCTCGCTTTGGAAAGGTCCAGGTTTAAAAAGCTTCCATCACACATGCATTCATTTATTCACCCACACAACAAATATTTACTGAGCACCCACTACATGCCAGGCATTGTTCTAGGGTCTGGAAGTATAAACATGCAGAAGACTGTCTCTTAGAAATTATAATCTAGTGAACGTGGCTGACAATAAATAAAACGAACAAGTAAATAATATAGTAAACGAGCAGACTGATGCCATGGGGAAAAATAAAATAGGGAAGGGGAAGAGAAGAACCCTATAAGAAAAATCCCTCTTAAACCTTCTATTGTATTTTTCATAAGGTTGCCGGTTCTGCGTACATCATTTGGTGCATCCTTCATAAAGAAAGCCCTGCCTAAGAGAATCCACTCATTTATTTAAATTCTTTTTTGTGTTTATTTATTTTTGGAAGAGAAAGAGACAGAGCATGAGTGGGGGCAGGGGCAAAAAAGAAAGGGAAACACAGAATCTGAAGCAGGCTCCAGGTTCTAAGCTGTCAGCACAGAGCCCAACACGGGGCTCAAACTCACGAACTGTGAGATCATGGCCTAGGCTGAAGTTGGACGCTCAACCGAGTCACCCAGGCGCCCCCAAAATTGACTCATTTAAGTGCTAGTAGAAGTTATGCTAGTTGTGAGAGCCGATGTTTTGTCTTCATGAACAATGCAGATCATGTGACTGCCCATGTTTTTTCCTTTTGGATTTGCCTGGGGTGTGCTCTGAGTCTACCAGAAGTTCACCTTTAACACCCGCCTAGGGTTCTGTGACCCTTAAGGCTACTTCCTCTTCCTGACTCAGATACTGCATTCTAATTTCGATCTTCTCTGACTCTGAAAACTTATGTACAAAAACTTATGTTTTTGTATCTTTTAATATTTCAACTTTATGAGATATGAAGTCAAATGTCTGATAAGTCCACATGCCCCATCACGGCACATACTGCCCTTGACAATTTGGTCCCATTTTACTTTTTCTGTCTCATTCTCTGCAATTTTCACCTCTCAGTAAAGCCTAATCATCATGAACAAATCACCCCACAGAAACACGTTTTCTGAAGAGCTTTCTCTCTCTGTCAGAGTCAGAATTCACTGTTCTATTTTACCCCTTTAAAAAGTACCCAGAAAAAACACTTATCTCTTTTTGGTGCCCTGGTGACATCAGCACGAACATAAAAGTCCCAGCTGACTAGACGTTGAATCTCATTGTTTACAGAGCTTGCTTACACTGAATTTTCTCATTAGTCTTCACCACATCTGTCAGGTGGCTATTATCAGACCTATTTTAGGAACTGAGAACAGACTCAACAGAGAGGACAGATACATTCTGGAAGGTGTCCCAGCCAGCAAGTATAAGGTCAAGGCTTAAACCTGTATCATCGATTCCAAACCTTTTCCACTCCTGGCTGGCTTTTGCCCTATCATCACCGTGATGGCCTATGTATCACAGACACATGTGGGGTGCCCTTGACCCTGACTCTAAAAATAACCCCAACAACTGTGGTATTTTAGTTCTTGCTCCAGATTGTCTGGTTTGTCTACCTCCTCTCTTGCCGTCTGGCTGCCTTCCTTATCAGCGTCATTGACTGTCCTTTTGATGCGCTGATTCTAATTTCTTTTAGTCTTAAGAATAATATCAAATTTATTCAAATGAGGTTTCATAATAGAGTAAAAATATCCTTCCTGAGGGTTGAAAGTATCTCTTGTACATAAAGTGCCAAATCACTCATGGACACACTTGAAAACTTTGATTGGAAAATTCTTCTCCAGAACTGAAGGTCCTTGATGTCTCAAACTTTTAGTTACTCATACATAATAGATGCCTGAGCATTCAATGAATTGAGCTGACTTCATAATAGGCTGTTTAATGGTAGCCTTGAAAGACATTTCTGTGCCGGGAAGGGGTCTTCTTCTACTTCCTTGTCTATCTTTGAGGCTCTTGTGTTTTGCTAAGACAGCATTATGGCCACTTGTATGTTGCTCATCCACACATTTTTACTCCAGAGGATACTGGAACAGAAGTTGGAGGATAATTCCCAAGCCAAAAGGTGACTAACAGGCCCCTAAATCTCTGAAAATGGAAAGGATTATTGGAGCCACTCCTGGCTACAGGCTCCTCAGACTAATTTCCTTTTCCATCAGGGGCCAGTCTGCTTCCAAACAACATCTGGGCTCTTCGTAGTGAAATGTCTGAACATCTGCAAAGTCAAAACTCTAGGTAATAAACTGCTAGTAGTTGGAAACAGGTGACACAGACAAGGTGGTTTGCCAAATTATTCTCACTTTTATATATGTTCGAAAATCTCCACAATAAAGAAATTTTGTTGTGTTGGGGGCACCTGGGTGACTCAGTTGGTTAAGGGTCCAACTTCAGTTTAGGGCATGATCTCATGGTTCGTGAGTTTGAGCTCCACATTGGGCTCTGTTAGCACAGCGCCCTCTTCAGCATTCTCTCTCCCTCTCTTTCTCTCTCTGCCCCTCCTCTGCTCACACTGTCTCTCAAAAGTAAATAAATAAACCTTTAGAAAAAAAAATTTTTTGTTGTTTTTATGTAAGCCTCTGGCTAAGTTCCAAGAAAGGAAAGATACAACTTTGGGAAATTAGAATCACACTCTGTATCACATGTCCAGCTCCACCCTGTGAAATCTGCTATTGCCTTTACAGTAGGGATGTTACAGAGAGAGAACGTTGTGTGCACGTCACTGAGGCCCCTGCTTGTGAGGTCCCACTCCAGGAACTGATTCATATCCAGAACACCGGGAGAAGCACCCTCGCCCTAGAAGGCTGACATGCATGCTTTCTCCTAGGGACAACACAAATCATGTCCCCGATTCTCTCTTAACATCAGAGTCTTCTGGAAGAGCGGCTCAGCCAGTCTTGCACAGGCACACAGAGGGGAGGAGGAGGGCACACCCAGCCCAGGGCTCCAACAGGAGAACAGCTCCGGCTTCCAGAAGACCTCTCTAAACTAGATCTCTACACACTGCCAGGGTCAGGAAGTAGAGTCTGTTTCCTAGCAAAAGAAAGCTCTGGAATCTTTATGCTCCTGGTTAATAGGGGAGCCCCACATGCAACTGTCCCTGAAGATGAATCCCCGAGCAGAAGCTTTCTGCAGACCCTTTTGCACAGAGCTCACCCTGCCCGAAGCGGACTTTGGGACAAGGGGGCAGGGAGTCCCCACTGTCTAGGGTAGCGACACAGGACAGTTCAGATCCCAGCCTGAGCTGTCCCTTCACCCCCAAAGTGACTGAATCTGTGGACACGGAGGCTACGGAAGCCTCATCCCCGCAATCCTCAACCAAGGGCCTATTATTCCAGCTCCCAGGAACCTGACTGGCAGGTCATTTGGGTCTGAAATCACAGAGCTGACAGACACTAAAACTTAGATGAAAAGCAGTAATCACAGCACACATTTTTGTTTGATGAAGCATAGGTGAGCTGGAACTGAAGGCTCAGAAGGCCAGTCTAGCATGGTCTTTTAGACACATAGAATTTAGCCTTTTTCTAAACCCAGATGCGGTATTTCAAGAGGCAGAAATGGTTATCTGGATGTAAAATTTAAGAGGCCACCTGAGCATTCTTATTATGGTATAGAAATCCCTCGACATGCCTTTTTCTGCGCCCAGACCACACACAGGCCCTTGGAGCCCAGCCACCGAAACAAAGCGTTGACTCCTGCTGGGAACAGTGTGAACTATCTCAAAGGAAAACTCACTCTGAATTACGTTTTTAAAATTTTTGTCTACTGGCTGGGTCTTACTGCTCATTCATTATGATATAATTTCAACAATATGCTTGAGGCTGCTTATGGCTCATAACTGTATTTCCTGTTAGCTTCAGACACACTATCGGTCTTCTATTTGGGTCATTAATTGCAAACACAGCAGCTTATTTACATTAAAAAAGTAAGCTTAAAAAAGATGCAGATTGGGGCTCATGAATGGTTAAATGTTGGTTGAACGTCCAACTTGATTAAGGCTCAGGTCATGATCTCACAATTGTGAGACAGAGCCCCAAGCTGGGCTCTGCACAAGGCACAAAGCCTGCTTAAGATTCTCTCTCTGTCCCTCATGTGCTTGCTCACTCTCTCTCTCTCTCAAGAAGAAAGAAAGAAAGAAAGAAAGAAAGAAAGAAAGAAAGAAAGAAAGAAAGAAAGAAAGAAAGAAAGAAAGAAGATGGGAGGGAGGGAGGGAAGGAAAGAAGGAAGGAGAGAAAGAGGAAGGGAAGGAAGGAGGGCAGGAAGGAATAAAACATGAAGATCATCTAAACATTAAATTCAAAACTTGACATTCATGAATTCCTAGAATTCATTTCTTTGGCTTAAATGTTAAATTCTGAAAAATCAGAACAATAATAAATGAGAACCCTGCTCTTTCCTTCCAAAGGACACTGAAGTTTACTTTATTACTCAAGGGAGAAGAAAGTAAATGTCTTTCAGGAAATTTTGTAAAAGGCTTTCTCTCTAAAAGTGGATATATGGATTGGCAGAATGGAGACATTCAAAAGCAGTTTCTAACCATATCCTGGCAACTTCTGTGTTCTCAGCACTTTAAGCATGGCCGTAATTAAGCATAAGATTTCATTGGAATCAGCGTGGATCTTCAGTCCATCAGGATCTGTGCATTTATTTGATGAAAAGTTCTAATCCATTCGCAAATGTAAAGTTTGACTTAAAATAAAAGTCACTGAGAATTCATCTTTTATTGAATTTCCCTTGGGAAGGTTGATCCCACAAGAAAAGGAGATACCATTCTAATTTTTTTCTTAAAATTCCATCTAGTCTTCTAGTTATTTCCTTTGCTACATGAAAAGAAAATGGTAAAGGAAAAGCTTTAATAAAATGGGCATTTTGATGTATAAATTATTGATGAGAAGGACTCACTGAAAAATAAAGATCCTCCCTATAACATCTTCCTCAAGCTACCTCAGATGGAAAACCCACTGAGTTACATTTTTAAGCGTAAAGCAGAGATAATGAACCAGTGGAAACTTCTTTTAAAGATGGGAAGCCAGTGGAGACAGGGCAAGGTACCCACCCACCACCGATTGAAAAAAGACCCTGCCATCTGCCAAGAACTATGCTGAAGAGGCACTTAATCCTCCCAACAGTCTTGCAAGATCAGAATAATTTTTCTATTTCACCAATGAGAAAGTTCGGAAAATTTAAGTAGCTTGTTCAAGGTCACACAGCTCCTCAGAGGCCGCAGGAGGTAGATTTGGTCTCACTGCAAAGACATTCTTATTATTTAAGATATTCAGAAATGCAAGGAATTGTTACAAAGTATGAGGCTTGAGGATCAAACACCATTCTGAGAAGGGGGATGACGGAAGCATCTATGCACTGAGTAGGAATTTGAAAGGGGTGACCTCCAAGGCCTCTTGAAATCTTAGACACATCTCAGTTTCAGTCCCATGAGGCCGCAAATCCTCACTGTCACTATCTTCCTCCAAGAGACTGCATACCACCCTGGGGTGCTGACAACCACTGATGGGTTTCTTCCCTACTCTCAGGGCATGAATGTGCTAGGGCTGTCATACTAAAAGACCATAGACTGGACGGCTTACACAAGAGAAATCTACGATCTCACAGTTCCAAAAACTGAGAAATCTAAGACTTACAAATAAAATAATTGTATCTGTAAAACAGGATGAATAAGTAGTTGACTTGCACCTCTTCCTTGTTCCTGTTGAGGTAATGAAAATCAACAAATCAAAACACAAGCTAGATTTGATACAAGCAGAGATTAGAAATCAGGCTTAGGCAGCCAAAAACCTCTTTGACCTCGGCCACAGCCACTTCTTACTCAACACATCTCCAGGAGCAAGGGAAACAAAAGCAAAAATGAACTATTAGGACCTCGTCAAGATAAAAAGCTTCTGCATTGGTGAAAGACATAATCAGCAAAACTAAAAGGCAACCAATGGAATGGGAGATGATATTTGCAAATGACATATCAGATAAAGGGCTAGCATCAAAAATCTATAAAGAACTTATCAAACTCTACACCCAAAAAACAAGTAATCCAGTAAGGAAATGGGCAAAAGACATGAATATGAATAGACACATATCCAGATGGCTAAGAGACACATGAAGAAATGTTCAACATCACTCATCATCAGGAAAATATAAATCAAAACTATAATGAGGTACCATCTCACGCCAGTCAGAACGGCTAACATTTACAACTCAGGCATCAACAGATGTTGGTGAGGATTTGGAGAAAGAGGATCTCTTTTGCACTGCTGGTGGGAATGCAAACTGGTGCGGCCACTCTGGAAAACAGGATGGAGGTTCCTCAAAAAATTAAAATAGAACTGCCCTACAACCCAGCAATTGCACTACTAGGGATTTATCCAAAGGATGCAGGTGTGCTGTTCCGAAGGGGCACATGCACCCTAATGTTTGTAGCAGCGCTGCCGACAATAGCCAAAGTATGGAAAGCACCCAAATGTCCATCAAATGATGAATGGATAAACATGTGATATACATATATATACAATATGGAATGTTACTCGGCAATCAAAAAGAATGAAATCTTGCCATTTGCAACAATGTGGATGGAACTAGAGTGTATTATGCTAAGAGTCAGAGAAAGACAAATGTCATATGACTTCACCCATATGTGGAATTTAAGATACAAAACAGGGGGCGCCTGGGTGGCTCAGTCGGTTAAGCCTCCGACTTCGGCTCAGGTCAGATCTCACGTTCGTGGGTTCAAGCCCCACGTCAGGCTCTGTGCTGACAGCTAGCTCAGAGCCTGGAGCCTGCTTCCGGTTCTGTGTCTCCTTCTCTCTCTGCCCCTCCCCCTCTCATGCTCTGTCTCTCTCTGTATCAAAAATAAATAAAACATTAAAAAAAATTTTTTAAAGATACAAAATGGATGAACATAAGAAAAGGGAACCAAAAATAATATAAAAACAAGGAGGGGGACAAACTATAAGAGACTCTTAAATACAGAGAACTGCGGGTTGATGGAGGGGTTTTGGGTGCAGGGTGGGCTAAATGGGTGAGGGGCATTAAGGAGGATACTTGTTGGGATGAGCCCTGGGGGTTATATGTAGGGGACGAATCACTGGATTCTACTCCTGAAATCATTATTGCACTAGATGCTAACTAACCTGGATGTACATCTTTTTAATTTCAAAAAAATAAAGGTTTTCAAAAAATAAACATTACCCAAAGCAGAAACTACAAATGTTCAAAAGAAGAAAAGAAATCCGGCTTAGGTAAGACCATCAAAACCCTCAATCTCTTTTTTCCCATTAAGATCACACTGACCCTTCACAAGTCTTGGGAAGGTCAAGTGCTCAAATGGATGTGGAGACAACACAGGAACTGCCTGCATCTGGCCCCGGAAAAATGTGCAACACCTGATCCTGTATAGAGAGAACCCCCAGTTGCTCTGGGTCTATCCTTAGGTCAGTCCCAAGCGGCAGCTTTTGTCCTTCTGGGGATAAGCCACGGAGGGCTCAAGACTCTTGTCACCATCTGACACTCAAAATCCAGAGATGGGGAGACAGTCCACCTGAGTGACTTTTTGACAGGGCTCCTTCACATACTCTCTGATGTGTGGTTCTTAACCTTCCTTCTGCTCCTTCCCCTTGTGTTTTCTGTTTCTCCTTCTTCCCACTGGGCCCCTCACATATGTGGTGGATTACATGAGCCATGGCTAACATATATGTGTGTGCCAATTCCAATCTCTGGCAGGATGCGGGGCTTCCCTCAGGCAAAGACAACTAACCTGGCTTTATTTTCCTAGGGGACCTATCATTGCTCTTTGCCTCCGTCCTTGCATCTGTATTCCTCCCTGTAAGTTGTTCAGTAGTTTATGTGCTCTTGTGGATACGCTCAAAGCCAATCTGAGAGAGAGATGTTAAACAAATAAGCAAACCACAGCGGAGGTGATAGAAGTGATCAGCTCAGCCTTCCTTGGGGAAGGTGAAAGCGATTGTCGGGCCCCTTGCTCTCCTATTGAAATAAGAACGTACGTGTAAATCTGGAATATAGGTATAAGAGCCTAAATCCCAAAAGTTCTGTCCCCGATACCATAGGATTTGACTAAAAACATTTCCTCAGTATTCAGAAAGTTAAAAAAAAAAAACCAGCAACTATCTTTTCATTTTATTGTGAAAGATTTTTTGTAGAGTCTCTGATTTAACAAATGCATTTCTCACTTTATTGAATTTAAAGGCACACAAACTGAAGTGAAACCAGCAAAGGTGGGAAGGTCCTATCATTCATTTTAATTAAATCTTATCTCATTAAACATTTGTTGCTTTCATCATTTTTAATACTGAGAAGAAGGCAGGTTATAGCTAATAAATGTGTTTCTCCAAGATAATTAGAAAAGAGTCATTCTAATAATTTCCAGAAGAAATTCATCAAAATATCTAACTCAGGGTGGCAAAAGAATTAGTTAAGTTCCCAGGCAGGATGAATCTTGCTTGCTTTCAAATTATTTTTATTAATCTGTAATATTAACATGAAATGATTTCTTCCGTGTAATAATTTAATCCTCCAATTCTGAGTAAGAAAGAAAAGTCTGCATACAAATTTTGAGTATAAGAACCTTAGCATTGCTCATATCTCCCTTGCAAAATTTCTTGGTTAATGTATCATGTTTTAACCATTTTGACGCTGGTATGACTCACAAAGGATTCTTAGAATAGGATATTGGATTTAAGGTTCTTTCTTCAGAAAAAAAGAAAATGCATATACTTAATTCCCCTAAGCCTCAATCTCCTCATCATCAGATGGGGATGATGAAATGTCCACGTCACGGGGTTGTGGGGGCGGAAGTCCTTGGGCTAATGTGCACAGATCCATATAAGTGCTGGGGGAAAAAAACCACTACGTTCATTTCCTCTTTCATGTGCATAGGCTCTGACATGGGCCGATACACCTTATCCTGTGGCTACAACAGATGACAGTCCTCAGTATGGGAATCAATCTCAATGAATGTTTTCTAATTATAATTTTTAGATGCTCATGTTGGAAAGAAAAAAAGAAGTCCCCTCAGCTGGCCCAAATTCCTGTCTTCTCTGAGGGATGCATAAATGAGCTTTTGCTACGGACTAGGGCTCCAAGTCATTTGTGACATCGGACCAGTGCTTCTAGAGTTTCTCAGGCTCCTCTAAAATAAAGGCACTCTGTTTACTTAGCATAACATCTGTCTCAGACGACAGGCTCAGATGTCACCAGCCTCCCCTGTTTCTAACTGGGGAGAAATGAAAACCAAACACAGGGCTCAGATTTGCTGACAAATCTCACCTCCCCAAAGCCAGCTCCCTGTTCTCCTATCCAACACCCAGAATTATCTACCATTCTGCCACCTACAAAACCAACCCCTTACTGAACTAAGTTACTCAGTTTTAATGATAGATAAAAAAAACCTTAGCCTGATATCCATTTTAGGGACATTTGCATTTAAATAGGAAATCATGCCCTAATTACACAAGAATTAAGTTCAAATAACAGGAATCCAGGCGTCCCTCCAGAATGGCGTGTCAAGGAAATTGGGGATGAAAAGGCCGCCCTAGATGTCCTTGGATCCCACCCCAGCTCAGCACCCCCAGCCCACCGGCAGCCTTCTGTCCATCCTCAAGGGCAACAAGACGAAACCGGGGTCAAGTTACTTTGTTTTTTTAAAAGCATTTTAAAAATATACAGAAACTTCAGTTCAGAAGTAAAGACCTCCAGAAGAAAAATTAAAAAATAAATTTATCTCTTCCTACTACTGTTGGCTGATAACTATGATTTTGCTTATTTTTTAGACACTTTTAACAAGATTCTCCTTGGAGAGCAATTAGATACTCATGAGCATTTCTGGCGAAAATTAGTATTTGTCAATAGTTTTAGTTTTTAACTGCAAAATTAAAAATACATTTAGCTACAGTGAAGAATCACTAAATTCTACTCCTGAAACCAATGTTATACTGTGTTAGCTAACTAGAATTTAAATACAAATTTGAAAAACAATTTAACAAGCAGCACTTTAAAATGATGGGTAAAAAGTCACAGGCAAACTGCCAATCGCCCATTTCTGTGGCCAACTGCACCAACACTTGTTCAGAGCACGGGTCTTCCAAACAAAACAAAACAAAAACGATAATGTATAGAGCACATGCTAGGGACTTTGGATTCAGAAATTCTAGCCTCAACTTTCTCCCAACAATTATCCTTGAAAATTGGATCTCTGAGAAGGAAATTAAACATGAGCCTAGCCCCGAATGACTTCTGCTAAAGTCAATTAAAACCAGCGGCACAGGCCAGAAGCGATTCTGGGTAGTTCCAAACACGCCAAGTGGAAGGAGAAACGTCCAAGGATAATAGGGTTGGAGCGCCAAGGGCAACAAGGGCCACAGTAAAGTGGCTGCTGGTGGAGGTAACGAAGGCCATTTTCATTGGTTTGCGTATCCTGTGTGCCACCTTTTATTTGTAAAGGACTTGACAAAATGCTTCCACATAAATGATCTCATTTCCAATTCCATTAGGATGTCTTCCAGCTCCTGTATGGACGTGTGCTAATGCCAGGTCTTGCACGGATCTCAGCCCTGTGCCACGGGCATTGTCATTATCCCCCGCATTGGGATAAGGCCCATCTCCTTAACGGCCTCCTGGCTCCATTTTAAAACCCCTGGACCTAGTGCCCATTTCATTTCAGCTTCACAGGTGCTTCACAGGTGCTAGTTGCACTTCATTGTGATTAGAAGGCACCAGGGGATTAAGTGACTCAATATCAGTGAGTACCAGGGTCGGACCTCAACCCCTGATCTGCTTCCAGGTCCACTCGCTGCCACAGAGCCATGAAGCCCCATACTTTATCAGAACGTGCCGTACAAATGTGGAAGTCCACACTGAGACCCAGAGGAAGTGTTCTCTTTAAACACATGGGTATTTGCTGTAGTCTTGAACTTTCTCTCCAGCTAGATGACAAAAATAATGCCTTCAGAAGCTCCTTGCCATTCTTTTTTTTAAATTTTTTTGTTTTTTATTTATTTTTGAGAGACAGTGTGAGCAGGGGAGGGTCAGAGAGAGAGGGAGATACAGAATCTGAAGCAGGTTCCAGGCTCTGAGCTGTCAGCATAGATCCTGACACGGGGCTTGAACCCACAAACTGTGAGATCATGACCTGAGCTGAAGCTGGACGCTTAACCAACTGAGCCACCCAGGTGCCCCCTTACCATTCTAAACAAAGGTAAATTTTAGTGCTTTGGGAAGTACTATAAAATTCTGAAATTTCAGCCCTCCCTGAAGTCATATAAGTTAATTCCCAAGAATTCTATATCCATATTCAATAATTTGGGTAGATTCTTTCTACCAGG
Organism: Suricata suricatta; assembly: GCF_006229205.1. Taxonomy (NCBI): domain Eukaryota; kingdom Metazoa; phylum Chordata; class Mammalia; order Carnivora; family Herpestidae; genus Suricata; species Suricata suricatta. Next base: position 9,012,134 of record NC_043702.1, on the reverse strand, counting down.
ACACAATAATGCAACTCATGTCTCCATCCTGTGAATTTTAACCAAGCTGAATTTAATGGAGTCTATCTGATTAATCATAAAATGACTTGTTCATTCAGTAGAAAATGGAAGTATAATATTATACTATTCCAAATAGGGAAGCCCATACTTCTTAATATGTGTGTTTATTTTAGCAACCTGAAAAGCTATGCAGGCAAAAGTCAAGTTTGGCAGCCACTTCCAACGTGACCTATCACAACATAGTACTTTTTTTTAATCCCCCAAATCTTTCACGTGTAAAGAAACCTCCAAAATAGAGCAGCAGGCTTTGGCTGAAAATCAATGAAAATAATTCAAACTTGAAGAAGAGTGACTCCACTGTGAGCTCCCACAATCCGTGACCTTGGCCTGTGGGGCAGCCTTGCCCTTAACCTAATCCAAGTTCAAACACCAACCACGGCATTTGCCACTCATCTTGCTGCAGGTTCTCTTTCCATTCCAGACCCCTACAAAACTTCCTCAGCAGGTGCTTCCTCTCCACTTCCAATTGCTGTTCTCATATTTCAGTCTCCACTGACCTTTAATGTCCCTTGTGTTAATTTGCTTGATGTATAGGACTCTGTTTCACTTTGTTTCCAGCACTATTTGGTGGTGATTACCTATTGTACTTTTCTCACCAGCTCTTCAATAAACCAAATTAAACCAAGACCAGATAGTTATGAAGAAAAATGATACAGGTAAATATTTTGTAAATAAAATGTGATGAAGAAATCATGTGAAGAAATGAAAAAAGCTAGTAGGAAAGAAAGACCAAAATCATTTTAGTGCAGTTAGGAAGAGAGCAGCTATTGAACTATAATGTAGAGATAGAATAAAGAGAGAAAAAGCAAAATTTTTTAAGTTTTTCCATTGATAGACATCCAAACACACATGTATAATTAATCACGAAATGTTTAAATGGCACACGACCCAATAATTCTACTCCTTAGCTATACACTCAAAAGAACTGAAAACAAGGACTCAAACAAAATACTTGGGCACACATATTCACAGCTGCTCTATCACAAAAGCTGAAAGATGAAAACAATCCAAACGTCCATCAATGGTAAATGGGAAAGTAACTGTGACACGGCCATACAGTTGGATATTATTCAACCGTGAAAAGGGAGTGCTCATATAGGCAAGGACCTGGAAGACTTGGAAAACAGGAGAGCAAGAAGCCCGCCCTAAAAGGTCACATGCTGCATGACTCCGTTCTTATGAAATATCAAGACAGGTAAACCCACAGAGGGAGTCTAGGTTGGTTGTCAGCAAAGGCAAGAGGAGAGACTGGGGGGTGACTGCCTAATGGGTACAGCGTTTCCTTTTGGGGTCTCTGAATCACAATTCGGGGAGCCCAGATTCCGGTAGCAATCCAAACCGCACCCCCCACTATGAGAACAAAAGTCAAGGGTTTTCAAAGACAAAAGGGAAAGCCTGTTTGTGCTGTTTAAGAAGAACCCTCCTGGGTGTTGGCAGAAAAGTCATCTTAACTGAATATAAGTGGTGGTCGCTAAGGCCATCGCTAAGCGAGATCTTTCCCGTAGCGGGCTGCAGGTGTTCCGGTGGCATCCTTGGGACCCTCGCAGTTTGGCCCAGGCCCAAAGCTCCTGGTTCCACCGGTGAGGATGTGCACAGGGCCCGCCCCCTTCAGGGCCCCCAACTCCATTTCAAAGCCTCTGGACATACGTGACCCCATTTCATTTGCACTTTCAGAGATGCTGGCTGCACATCACCACGAATGTGCTAAATGCCACTGAACTGACCACCTGACAGTGGTTAATCCTGCACTATAAGACTTTCACCACAATAAAAACAGTATTTTAGAAGTTCTCTCACCGCTTGTACCTGCCATCACTTGCCTCGGAGAAGGAAGCTTTTCTCCACTTTCCTGAAGCCCTCCCACACCCTTCCCGATTCTATCTCCTCCAGGACCATTAATTATACCCCGCCCACCACCCTGCCTCATCAGCCGATCTCTTTTCTCTGGCCTACATCAATGCAATGCATCCTTAGCTCTAGAAGCAAAAATCTTCCTTTTGACTCAGTTTCCCACTTGGAGTACCATTGCGCTCTCTCCCTTTGTTCAGTGCCAAGTTTAAGAAAAAAACGAGGCACACTGCTTACCCAAGCTCTCCAGTGCTCCCTATAATCAGGCTGCCTCCCCACACCAGCACTGCCTTCCTCCTCCTCACAGCAAGATTCCTGGCTCTTCTCCCAAGGGGAGAAGGCTGATTTTCTGCAAAGCAATCTGCTTCATTCCCTCATTATTGTTTACTACTTAAAGAGCTTGCAACCGTGTTTTACAGAAAGGTTGGTTTAACCACTTTAGGTTTCTGTAATTGTAACTGGCCCACTTCTATTTTATCTTTTAAGCAGGATTTTAAGAAATGCTCCATTTGGTTTTGACTTGGCTGCTTGCCAGAGTTTGGTAGGAATGGAAGAATGGACAAAGAGGCAGGGAAAGACTCTGACTCGGGGACCCAGCAGGGAGAGGGCTGCTGGTCTCAAGGAGGACTTGGGTGTGGGTGTAAATGGTCCAAGACCCTGAGGTGAAGGTCAAGGACTTCAAGACTTGAGGACTTGTCAAACTGGCCTTCAGCAAAGTGACCCAAGGCTGCTTACAAAGAAGCCATTCAGAGGGTCACCCCAGAGGAAAGACAAAAGTTGCAAAGTGGTTTTCAAGGTCAAAGACAGAAAAATCTGACTGTTCAAAACCAACCTGGAGGTGTTCAGAAAAATAGGTTAAATGCGCAGAAAGTACACAGAAAGGTTGGAGGCAAGGTCTGGATCAGGGCAGGACTCCCGGGACCTCCAGGGAGAGGCTGGAAGAGGCCAAAACTATCTTATGATAATATTAGAACATGATGTGTCCTTTTCACTCTGTTGAAATTGGTACTAAAGACGCAAAACAAAAGTGAGAAGAGCTACCCATGGCTTGGCACGAATCAAAGCAGACACTCTGTGGCAGCAGTCAATGCCCCCTTACTGCCATCAAGCATTTGCAGGGGGAAAACGCCAGATTCCCTGCGAATGTCCTTGACGAAGAAGTAAAACATTAAAGTGTCATCAACTCTCAACCCTGGAGCGAATGTCGGTTTGAGGTTCTCTGTAACAGGACGGTACATGGGAGGTGTGCGGACCGCCCTCTGGCTGCACTGCGGCCCCCAAGGCCTAGAGGACACAGTCACTGTGCACTCATTTGAGTCATGAACGAGCCCACTTTCCATGGGACACCTTTTGTCGTCGAAAGAATGACTGACGAACTGTAGCTATTCAGACTTGTCTACTCAGCAGGTATTTTCTCTCGAATGAAATGTGCCTGCCAAGTGAAACAACCAAGGGCTTTTGTTATCAGGGATAAAAGTGTGAAGTTTTAAGGAAAAATTAGAATGTTGGAAAATTTTCTCCTCCATTATGAGCTTGATCGATTGCCAATTCTGCAAGGCTTTCCCGATGAGATTGGTGTTGAAGTTAATCACCCATGTGATTTTTGTGCGATGGCATAATGAGATGGGTCAGAAACTGTGTAACTCCTGTATTTTGCAAGTAACCAATGTGTGACCTTATGAAAACCATTCGCCGGTAGAAGATCCAAAACACAGGACATATCAATGGATGTCTAACAGTACAAGTGATCACTGATGCGATTTCAGATTCCCGCATGCGATTAACCTTTAAGAATTTGCCACTTGTCATATGTTATTCTCAAGAAAAATATCCAAAATCATCTGAAACAGCTATTAAAACGCTTCTTCTTCCAACTAAGTATCTGTTGAGGCTGAATTTTCTTCATACGTTTCAAACAAAACAACGCACTGCAATGGACTGGATGTAAAAGCAAATGTAAAAATCCCAGCCATCTTCTTTTAAGCCAGATATTAAAAAGATTTGTAAAAATGAAAACCATGCTTCTCTTCTTGCTGAATTCTTTCTGCTTTGGAAAACATAGTTACTTTTTATTTAAAAGGTGTTCATTTATGTAACCGTGCAATGATGGATTTACTAATTAAATGAAATAATATGTTTAAGTTCCTCAGCTTTAATTTAATGTGATAGATAGCAACAGATAGAACCCAATAAACAAAAGCTCTTTGGGGGTCCTCTGTACTTTCTAAGACTGCAAAGGAGTCCTGAGTGAGACCAGAAAATCAAAAACCAGTGAGCAAGGTTGAGCCTAACTGTTCTGTAAATAAGACCAGAAACACTAAATCCAGGAAGCAAACTCTCCAGCCGGTCTATCACTCAGCAGGCAGAAAATGGGGCCAAGCCCTGAAGAAAAAGCACAGGGAAGGCCAGCAGGGAGCTATTTTTGGACAGAAGGACCAGGAGACCTCCATGAATACCATGGAGAAAGCCCCCAACTCTGCCTACCACGAAGACATTAGTCACATGCCCAGGATCTGCTGGGCTCTCCATCCAGCCTGGGAAACCTGCCCTGTACTATCAGCCCGAACAGGCGACGTCCGTCCCGAAGCCACGGAATGCTCCACAACTCGGAAGGCTAAGCTGCAAAGCCAGAACCGATTCTTATAACCTAAGAGGATGTCACAGAAGGAATGGGGCACATTTCACAGCCAAACCAAAGCTCCGATCTCCTCAGGCTTCGGGGAAGCAGAGGAGTCCATGTATGCTAAAGTTGTATCTGGAGCAGCAGCTGCCCAGATCAGAAAACCATGGTGAGGAAGCCATCCAAGGGTGTTTTTCCCCACCTTGAGATCTGGAAGAGGTGTCAACCTGCCTCAGATGGGCACTGACTAGATGAGTCAGTGTTGTCATCTCAAGCGGCCCCTGGGTGGCTCAGTTGGTTAAGCGTCCAACTTCAGCTCAGGTCATGATCTCGAGGTTTGTGAGTTCAGCTTTAATTGGAAGCTGAGGAAGGCTAAGGAAGTTGGTGTTTTGGAGAAGATTTGGGCATGGGGTAAGGATCAAGTTCAGTGATTTCCACTGTCAGTTTTCTGACTTCCAGCAATGGGACAGCAGGGACCCTGGCACTGTCCTTCATTCTGTTTCATTAGAGTAAAGCTCATGACAGAGGAGGGAAGAAAAATGTGGAAAA
>NC_043702.1:8995123-9006957 GCF_006229205.1 Suricata suricatta | reverse complement strand
TGATTTTTTACTTTGCTTTTCTGTTTGGAGTGTCATTGTAACTACTGTATTGTAAATGACGGAAAATAATTGCATATGTTAAAAAAATAAATTATGTTACATTAAAAAAAAAACTGGAAGTTTATAATGCCTGGGGATCTAAGATGGACAGCTTGTGTCATACATCCCAAAGGCAGTAAGAAAGCAGATCTTAAAAGTTGTCATCTCAAGGCGCCCCTGGGTGGCCCAGTTGGTTAAGCGTCCGACTTCAGCTCAGGTCATGATCTCATGGTTTTTGAGTTCACGCCCTGCGTCGGGCTCTGTGCTGACAGCTCACGGCTTGGAGCTGCTTCAGATTCTGTGTCTCCTTCTCTTTCTGTCCTTCCCTGACTCATGCTCTGCCTCTCTCTCTCAAAAATAAATAATAAAACATTAAAATAAATTTAAAGAAAAAAGCTGTCATCACAAGAAAAAATGTTGTGACTAAGTGAGGTGATGGATGGTAAGCAAACTTACTGTGGTGATTGTTTTACAATATATACCTGTATCAAATCATTACGTTGTACTCCTCAAACCAACGCAATGTTATATGTCAATTAATATCAATAAAACGGTGCAGTGAAAGCAATCTAAAACAAAACACAGTGCCTGGGGAATGTGTAATGGGCCGCAAGTCACACCTACAGGGATTTTCTCTTTCCCTGTGTTACCTGGCTCACCTGCACTGGGATCTTCTCAACGTTTGCTCTGGAATAAGAGAACCCGAGCACAATGTGTGCCCTGAACCATGGAATGGAAGTCGCTGAGTCTTCCAAGCCTCTTTGAAAGGTCTCGAGGTGGTGACTTCCGACGTGGAGGTGTGATCTCACCCCAGGGCTGCCCCAGACCCACAGGGCCAGCATCTGCATTGTAACAAGATTGCCGCTCAAGTTGTGTGTATGTTAAACCTGAAGAGGGGCTGCACCAAAAGGTCCTAGTTTTCCCTGTAGCGGACGGTGAACCTTTACACGAAGACACGACACGAACAAGAAGGCTCACGGTAATGCTGAATGTTCTGGTAGAGGAGGTGCAGCCCAGACATCCAGAAATCTCCCCCCACTACTGTCCTGGCCCTCCCTGCCCAGAACTAGTTCTTGCGCTTCGGACAAATAGCGTAAATCTCTCTGAGGCTTCCGTTACCCAGTGTTAAAAATAAAATAGGTGCAGAGTCCTTTAAAAACCACCTTCTGCTCTCAATTCTTTGACCCTGGAGATGTCACTAGTGATATAATCTTCACCCTGATATATCTGGATGCCAACAACAAGGCCTCTACAACTATTTGCTGTCAGCGAGAGATACATTTCAACCTTCTGGAAAATGCTGATGCCAAACAGAAACATGACAAAACATCTATCTTTTGGGACATAAATTTACAGTCATTTCTTTAAATAATTTATAAGAGACTCACGTACATTGTCCTGTTTTTTATGTAGGTGACAATAAGATCATCTCTCTGTTTTATAAAAGGCAACAATAGTTTTTTAATTATATTAGTACCAAGAATTATAATTCAACATGAGTCAGGGAAATTCTAGATTAGCCTACCCTTTACCACTGAACAGGTGACAGCTGGGCTGGGCTGGGCTCCCTTTTATGATCTCTGTGCTTAACATGTTTCTAATAATTATTATTCTCTTTTTATTCTCCAAAGAAGTACTTTTTCCCTCAGAGGTCCACAACGCAGCGTCTGAGAAGAAAATCTGCAGGATAGATCCCCCGTCTGCCCCTCATTAGCAAATAAATGTATTTCAGACACCATTTTGGCAGTCAGTCCAAAGCCTCTATTCTCCACATTAAAAATATTTAATGAGCACCGTCAATAAGCTTTTTATTCAGTCAAGACAAAGTCTCCCCCTTCCTTAGAAGAATTCCTTAGAATAAATTTGCCTCTTTTCTCCGTAACGCCATCAACCGCTGCCTGATCAAGTAGTTTTCCATCCGCTGTTCCACTCTGGCCCTCTCTTGCTGGGTTTCATTCCCTACTTAGAGGAGAAATTCTGCCATGGCGCCCACAGACCATGGGGGCCTAGCCCCACCACACACGCATCACAACTAGTAGAGGGGGCCCCACACTGTGCCTGCCGAGAAGGACACCGTGAATGCCCTTCCTCTGATTCCTTGATGGGCTTCCTTGTCTACCCTCTCCCCCAACCTCGTTTCTTTCTCAAGGGTCACAGTCTTTTCGCAAGGCCTCACTAGGGCCTTCAGGCTTGCTCTACTGACGATGGACACATGAGCTCTTGGACAAGCAATGAAAGAAAGCATATGACGTCCCCTCCTGTCCTCTGCAGTTGCTCCTTCCTAACCCAACGGGGAGCCCACTGACAGTTCCCCACCAACGGGGCGATGGCATCAAGGATTCTGCGGGCTCAGTTTCCTCTGACCTGTTTCTTCTTGCAATGAGAGGGAAAGGCTTGGCGACACTGCTCAAAATGGTCCGGAGGGGTTAGTTACTGCAACAGTCTGGGTCAGGCTGTCTGTGAGACAGCTCCAGATCCGAGAATATTTTCTGACTCATTGACTTATAAAACCCAATTCACCATGTCCTTCCCATGCTCCTGTGTTTACTGAACATGTCATTCAAATGACGTATCTAACTCAAAACTCACGAGTTTTGATGTTCCCATCAGGTTTTTGTTCTTTTATTTTGCTCATTACATTCATGGGCAGGTTCTGGGTATCTCCCATGTGGAAAGCACCCTGCTAAGTTGTTACAATAGACACAGAAGGAACCAGATGGGCTAATTTTTTTTTCTATGTTTACTTATTATTGAGACAGAGAGAAACAGAACAGGAGCAGGGGAGGGGCAGAGAGAGGGGGAGACACAAAATCTGAAGCAGGCTCCAGGCTCTGAGCTGTCAGCACAGAGCCTGATGTGGGGCTTGAACCCACCAACCATGAGTTCATGACCTGAGCCAAAGCCAGGCGCTTAACCGACTGAACCACCCAGATGCCCTGGAACCAGGCAGGTCCTAGTGTCAAGGAGCTCACCATCTGAGACTCCCCTGGGAAGCTCCTTGTGATCCCACCTCTGAGTCAGGTGTTTCTCTCCAAAAGGTACCCGCAGGTCCCTCCCATGGCCCACATCACCCCCCACTCGCATCCACAGCTCACCCTTATCTAACCAGATGTGTACGCCCCAGCACCTGCGGCAGGACCAGGTACAAGACAGGCAATAACTCTGCAGGGAAACACATGCAAATAATGATGCACGTGAAGAAATATAACCATAAACCAAAAGTAGTGTGTCTCATTAGAAAAATAAAACGTTGCTGGGCTGGAGAGAGGGGGTTCACAGCAGCATTCAGGGACGGCTTCCAGAAGGAAGAAGGTTTGGGGCTGAGCCTGAAATACAGTTCGGAAGGTGGGAGGGCAGGGAGCAGAGGGCTGCGGGAGGGTGGCGTGGCAGATAAGCATTCCAGATGGGGGGAACAACATGAGCAAATTCACAGGGATCCAGAGGAAGGAGCAGCAGGATGCGCTGACAGTGAAGGGAGCCGAGCTTTAAGCTGGAAAGGATGTCCTTGCACCCAGCCTAGGGCAGGCTTTTCACCATGCCCTGGGAATGAGATCCGAAATAAACCTCAGAAATGGGAACTTGCTGAGCACCCTCATAAAGAGGCACAGCCTTCAAAACCGGAAAAAATAAAGAGCAGTGCTGATATAAGGCAGACAGGCTCCTGGAAGGATGGAATCTCCTGCCAAGGCCACGTGGGCCACAGAGCGAGGACAGCAGGTATTATCAATCCAGGGACAAAGAAACCCGTTAAGGTCAGTGATTATTTCTAATAATTCACACTTAACAGAAGAACCCAGCTGTAGGAAGACTCAGCCTTCCTGGAGTTGGAGCCTTCGACTTCCAAGAGTAGGGAGGGAGGTAACGAAGGTCGGGAACATTCAGGAGTCCAACATGCTAGTGCGTTTCTCATGTACAGGCCCACGTCTGGAGCCAGAATTGAGGCACAGGCTCCAGAAGGATCAGGAATGGCTCCCAGACACAATGCCAGCTCAGTTCTCACTCAAAACAAAGTCTGCGTAGGCAGCTCCAGTATCCAATTAAATGGTCTAAGGATGATAAATTCCCAAGGCCAGAGCTAGATAGAATCCTAAGAAACCTTCTACAAATGGAGGCCTGATGTCATTTACTTCTCAATAAATGCTACCGGCAGGGCCAACAAAAAGAGAACTTTGTGATAGGTATTGAACCATTTTATCACCTATTAGCATCTATCTTTTTTTATTGACTCCACATGATCTTAACATTATCAATAATGAGATCCTTGAATAAAAAGTTGTATATGTGCTTTAGGGAATCAGTGAGAACAGGAAGATGAAAAGCACCGGAGACCCTATTTCTAGAACAATGTCCCACGAGATCGTGGATTTGCATCAGAATCACCTGGTTGCCCAATAAAAGCCATCATAATCTGAGTGAAGGACCTAGAATATCACTTTTTTTTTTTGTCAGACCTTTGTCAAGCTTTTTTTTGTCACATCTTAGGCAAACTAAATCGTAGGCAAATCTTATGTAAATTAAAATTTTTAAACTCTTCTTTTAACTTGTGAGCAAGGAATACAATTGGGCAGAAAGGGGGCAAGAGCAAATTAGAGAAAAATAGAATTTTGTGATGATGAATTTTATGTATCAACTTGGCTGAGCCATGGTGCCTAGCTGTGTGGTCAAACATTATTCTCGATGTTTCTGTGAGAGTGTCTTTGGGTGAGATTTACATTTAAATCGGTGGACTTATCCTCATAGCATGAAGGTGGGCCTCATCTAATCAGTTGAAGGCTTGCCTAGAACAAGAGCTTGATCTTCCTCCCCCAAGCGAGAACTCTGCAACAGATGGTCAGCCTACAGATTTCATCTCCAACATCAGCTCTTCCTGGTTCACCAGAAGATACATTTGCATTAGAGCTGCAGCTCTTTCCTGAGTCTCTAGCCCACCAGCCTTTCCGGTCAGATTTTGGATTCACCAAGACTCTACAATGAGTGGAGTTCAAGAGCTTATTCCTTTAAAAAAATCTCCTTAATTCATATACAGACAACAGGATAAGAATATATATGCCATCTATACATATATATAATATATCCCATTGGTTCTGTCTCTCTGGATAATACTAATCCACAACTCTAGCTCTTGAGAGACAAGATCACGGAACCTAACTGGATCTATAGAAGCCCCAATACTCACCTTTAAGATAATTAGGGAATCAACAACTAAGCAGCAGCCAAACTTGGTGACAAAGTTCAAAGAGAAGGAGTGACCACAGTCAATTTTTTTTATATAAGGAGAAGAAAAGATCAAAATCAACCCTAGTAAATGAAGCAATTTTCAAACAGAGAACTCCTGACCATGTTACATTAACACCTAAAAAGACTTTCCCAGGATGGGGTGCTGGCTAAGAGCAGCAAGCCAGAGAGCCTCAGCACAGACCACCCATCAGCTGGGACTGAGGAAGAGCCTCCAGCCCAAGTGCATGTGACAGAAGAGAAATGAGATCCGTCACTAAATGTGAGCAGCACGGACAGAACAGAGCTGCTCTTCCGTTGACAGATCACCTAAATAAAAAGACCCAAAAGTGATTAGAAACAGTCCCTTTAAACCACCCAACAGAGCTCTGTTTTGTTTTGTACTCAGGAGTAGGTTCTCGCATTGGATGGGAAGCTGACTTTGAATTCTGGGAAACAGCGCAAAGAAGGAAACCCGAAGGCAACAGTCCTTTATGGCCAGCAAACCACTTTTAAGTCATTGGTCCAAGTCACAAAAGCAAACACGAACGGCCATGGGGACTCAAGTCAACTCAAAAAAGATGAGTCAACTCTCCATCCCACTCCTGCCATCTTTTTTGTGAACAGGAAGCCTGGGTCTCTCCAAGAGAACAATGCGGTGGGTCTGGAAATGGATATGGTGATTCCAGCCCCGTCATCCGCCCGAGTCACCAGGGACAGTGATAAAGGCTCAGGGAAGACAACTGGCCACACTCTCCTCCAGGTCACTGAAGGCAAATGCAGGCTTTGAAAAAAGCAATGGCAGCAGAGGTCTCGCACCTTCTAAGCATCTGGCGTGGCCCCAGGAGGTGGGGGCGGAGCGGGGAGGTGGGGCACTCAGAGCTCCTCAAAAGAGCCAACCCCTATAAGGAAGGCCGCCTCCTCTGAAACGGCCTGCTGAAGTTACCACAGGTTCTTCGTGAAGGCTTTTGAGCAATTTTTGTAGGAAAAACAAACACTTGGGCAGAATGTGCCAGGTTACCCACCAGGTGCCAAACTCTTCTGCTGCCTTTTCAATGAGCCAGTTCTGCAGGTGAGGGCTGCAAGCCGGCAACGTGCATGTTTTAAGAAAACATGGTGGCTGCTTTGTGGGTAAGAAGTTCCCCCAGATGAGTCATCCATTGTAAGAGAAGGCGCACAAGGAAGCGTAAGCACTTTGTCGGTCCCAACTTCCCAGAACAGCCCTCCCTTGTCCGTTTCTCTTGCATTGCTGTTGTCTTTGGGGGAGGGAGGGCTAACTAGGCCTTGGAACTGTTCATTGGGAATAGCGGGGATGAATTTGGGGAACACCGGTGCGCCTCCTCTCTGCAGGCGGGAGGCCGGACACCCTCCAGTGGGAGTGGTCGGCTTTCTTTGGTCTCTCACGCGTCATCTGCTCGTTCTCCACTGTGTCCTCATCTTTTCCCGCGTTCTATAGCCCTCCTTGGCCTTGACTGTCACAGGAGAACACTCAGTCACCTTCACTTCTTGTTCCCCAAAAATAAATAGATAGGGGTCACTGGGGGGCCCAGGTGGTTGGGTGTCTGACTTCGGCTCAGGTCATGATCTCACAGTTCATGAGTTTGAGCCCCACATCAGGCTCTGTGCTGACAGCTTGCTTCAGATTCTGTGTCTCCCTCTCTCTCTCTCTGTCCCTCCCCTGCTCACACTGTGTCTCTCTCTGTCTCTCAAAAAGTAAAATAAAATGTTAAAAAAATTTAAATAAAATAAATTATGCTCTTTTGGGACTTGGGGGACCCACTTCACTTCTCACGAACTCCAGGGGACAAATGTGCAGAACCGGGGAGAGAGGCCTGGAGGCAAGCGGCGAGGGGAATGGATGTGCCCTAATGAGCAGGCCCGCTTGTGAGGGGCAGACTCTCCCTCACCTGGGGTGCTGGGTAGAACCCACAGTCCGCCTGCAAAAGACTGCAGTCCACCTGCTTTCACAGAGCCCTAGTGATGGAGTGGGTCTCAGCGGCCACAGTCCCTTTCTGGTCTGCCTCTCAGATCCTGTCACTCACCCAAGAGGGAGGAGGAGGAACCGCACTCTGCCCTTGCCCTGCCCCCCCCCCCACACAGGCCCAGGTGACCTCAGCCACTAAAGGGAGAAGGGGAGCAGGACTCAGGTCTGCCATAGCCCTGGTGACACTGGCCCACAGCGGTCAAACATAATGTCCCGTACCAGCCTCTTCTCTGTTCCTTCTTGTGCTTTTCTCCTGCTTTTGTAACTCCGCTATCGGCGCTGGAGACCTGCAAAGTCTAAGGAGGGGATTCCGTAATAACTGGGAAATAGGGGCGCCTGGGTGGCTCAGTTGGTTAAGCGTCCGGCTTCAGCTCAGGTCGTGATCTCATGGTTCGTGGGTTCAAGCCCCGTGTCGGGCTCTGTGCTGACAGCTCAGAGCCTGGAGCTTGCTTCTGATTCTTTGTCTCCCTCTCTCTCTGACCCTCCCCTGCTCATGCTGTCTCTCTCTCTCAAAAATAAATTTTAAAAACATGAAAAAAAAATTTTTTTTAATTAACTGGGAAATAAATGACTCTGCTTGCTTCTTTTGTCTTCTGTTTCCCTTGATTCTGCTACCGGACACAGTGACTATTTCTTCTCATAAAATCTCTACTTTATATTAAAGCAAAGTCTGGCACTGTATTATCACTACTTTAAAACTTACACGGAGACTGAAGATCTGTATGTTACATACTAATGTGTAATCAAAACCAGAAATTTGAGAGAAGCTTTTTCAGCAAATGCGCTCGGCCCCTCCCCTGTCATTCTTGACAGACATATAAACAGATAGCAATATATAGACATAGATATGTATTTATGTAAATACAGACTTTAAAGCCACCAGGAGCCCCTTACCTCTGATGGCTTTGTGGTGCACCTTCCTTTTCCCGAACACTCCACGTTGTTTGCATGGCTCTCCCCCGGCACACAGGTGCTCGCCTTCACCACCACGGTAAGGCGCAAAGCCACAATAGATTTAGTAACAGAATCATTCACAAAACCTAGAAAAAAACAAAAAAAAAAAAAGGAGGGGACAATAAGAAACAAAGTAAAATGTAACCAACATTCTTTCTATGAGAACATGACTTTATTGAATGCAACATTCAAGTCTGACAAGCAAAACAAAATGGAATGTTAGGCAAATGAATGGAGCACATGACTTGGGGCCATTCAGACCTCCGGCCTGTTAAGGAGGGCCAAGCATCATGGGAAATACCTGATGCCCAAGGAAGAGGAGTGCCAGCATTGAGTCACCGCCTTGTTTCCATCCCTGCATTAGCATCTTAGAATTTACCTTGTTTCTGAGCTCATGTTCTTCCAGGGAGGCCACCTGCCTGCACCTCCCAACTCTGCCTCCTCCTGGTGACCCTAGAGGACTAAATGTCCCCCGAGGCCACCCTGGTGCCAGCTGACCTGAGTGGCTCCCAGAGCCCTCATGGGTAAGCAGCACATTCAGTGATGGGCTTATCAATAAAAATCATACTTCGTCACCCATCTAACTGCACAGTTATCAATTAAGTTATGTGACTTGAACCATCTAGTAAAACAGGACCAATCACAGTTGATACTGATCACACACTCTCTGATGCGTCGTAATGATCACCAGATGATCCCACGGCTAGTGCAGCTATTTGTACATAGCAGGTAGCTATACACGAGGGGGGGAAATTAGCCTCCAACTGGAATGAAGAAATCACACTCTAAGTATTTCACATCAATAATATCATGGTTTCGGGGCACCTGGGTGGCTCAGTCGGTTGAGCGTCAGTTTTGGGTCAGGTTATGTTCCCACAGCTTCATGGGTTCAAGCCCTATGTTGGACTCTGCGCTGGCAGCGTGGAGCCTGCTTGGGATTCTCTCTTTCTCCCTCCCTCCCTCCCCCCCCCCCTCCTCTCTCTCTCTCTCTCTCTCTCTCTCTCTCTCTCTCTCTCTCCCTATCTGCCCTACTCCCACTCCCACTTTGTCTGTCTCTCTCAAAATAAATAAGACTTTAAAAAATAATAATTATATAATTATTTCACTAAGACAGTGTCTCTTTTTTCTAACAAGGCCATTTATTTCTGTATGATTTTTAATTTCAAAATGAACAGCTTATAATTAACACTTCCATCATCCAGGAGAGAGATAAGAGATACTTAAGACAAGGTGGCCAAAGTGATCCTGGACAGCTATGCAAATTTTTCTCAGGTGTTAAGTATAATAACCCCAAAATAGGGTGACCACAGAATTCATCCTCAAATCCAGACTCCTTTTTGATCAAAATGGGAGTGCTTTTGGGGCGCCTGGGTGGCTCAGTCGGTTGAGCCACCGACTCTTGATTTCAGCTCAGGTCATGATCCCAGGGTCATGGGGTCAGGCCCCACATCAGGCTCCACACTGAGCATGGGGCCTGCTTGGGGTTCTCTCTCTCTCTCCCTAAGCCCCTCTCCCCCTCTCGCTCTCTCTAAAATAAAAATTAATTAATTAACTAATTTAAAAAACGTGAGTGCTTTTATGATTCCAAGTGAGCACAGGCATACAGCGAGACGGTCTCAGTTAACGGGACAACACGGTCACCCTACCCCTCGTGGCCTGAGAAGCCCCCAGAGGCCAGGAAGCTGCAAAATGGAACATACTGTGTTAAAGCCAGGGATGTGTTTAGTGGACAGGTGACAGATTCGAAACAACAACACGAGCCTTAATTCAATCCCCAAGTTCGAAGTTTATGCTGGAAGTTAAAGCAAAGCCACAGTGGACTGGAGACACCTCCTGACTTCCATGTGGGATCAGGAGCCAAGGTTCTTGGTGTCTCAGTAAGGACAGGTGCTGTGGGTCTGACACACTGTGGCATTTTACACCCACAGAGAACTAGCTGCTTTCTTCTTAAGATTTTTTGTTTCACTGAAAACTTAATTATTCATTGGCTTTGGGATAGACAGAAAGCATGGCCGTGCAAGCGCACTTCCTCTGTAGAGCTTTTAACTTCCTCTGTCATGGCGCCACTGTGGACGCCTCCCGCCACCACCCGGCTGCCTTCACGCATGCCCAGCTCACTCCAACTCTGTAATCGTTTGTCTGGAATACCCCTCCTCTCCCTACACCACAGCGAGGCTCTCACCTTATCTTTGAGCTTTTCCTCAACACCTCAGCCCCCTCCAAGCTCTACCATGTCCACCTGCGCCCAAGGACACAGCCTCACGTAGAGGTTCCGGTTATTCTCTGTCCCAGATGCTTTCCTCTCTTCCCACCTGCACTGAGCTTCCTTAACAGCAACAGACAAGTCTTAGAGAAGCAGCTGGTAGGAAGTCAGGAGGCAGGTACATACTGGCCCAGAGCAGCAAAGATAACTCCCTAGGAGGACTTTCCAAAATATCTTGTCACCCACCATGTCCACTTTAAAAACAGCAATCATTTCAATGCATAAATTCCAGTTTCGCTAAGAAGTAGTTGCTTATCAATTGCTGATTAACCAGGACAGAGAAACAGAGGCTGGTACAATGGGAGGATGCTACCAGAGTTCTTATTCTAAAAGACATTTTTACAAATAAAATAATGGAGGGAAAATCAGGTATCAGAAGTTATAAAGATGTCTTTTATGTCTTTACTTTGTTCTCTGGTTTTATATTAAGTTATGGTTAAAATCTGTATCATCCATCTACTTACTTAGCATTTAGATCACAGAATGCTGTATAATTCTATAGAAAAGACCTCTCTCCAGAGGTTACTTTAAAAATTCTATTCAGCTATTAGATTTATGTAGCCAGAAGTAATTCAAATGAATGAGTAGTTAAAAATATATATGGTATGGGGTAGCTGGATGGCTCAGTCAGTTAAGCATTGGACTCTTGATTTTGGCTCATGTCATGATCTCACAATTCATGAGTTGGAGCCCTACGTTGGGTCTGTGCTGCTCTGCTTGGGATTCTCTCTCCCTCTCTCTCTGTTCCTCGCCCACTTGTGCTCTTTCTCTCAAAATAAGTAAACTTTAAAAAATATTTTTAAAAATATATATGTATATAGGGGGTGCCTCCATGGCTGTCGGTTGAGTATCTGACTACGGCTCAGGTCATGATCTCATGATTCATGAGTTCAAGCCCTGTCTGTGCTGACAGCTCAGAGCCTGGAGCCTGCTTCAGATTCTGGGTCTCCCTCTCTCTCTGCCCCTTTGCTGCCTGTGCTCTGTCTCTCTCCATCTCTCAAAAATAAATAAACATTAAAAATTTTTAAATATATACATATATATGGTATACTTATAGATAATTTGCTTCCATTTTCTCAATGAACATTTACTGAGCTCACTTCACTTCTCATGCTCTGTCTCTATTTCTCTCTCAAAGATGAACAAATATTTTTAAAATTAAAAAAAAAAAGAGCAGTGATCCTTAACCATTTTTGAAACCAGAAGCTTCATCATTTTGCATAGGCTTTTACCATCAGGAGTCTGGGATGGACCTCTGGCAGCCATGTTTTTGGAAAAGACTCCCTAAATAATTCAAACATTGCTTCCAGTTAAGAACCACTGGCCTGGTAGAAAAACTAATCTTAGGAACATGAGTAACATTATTACTAAGGTAAATCA
>NC_043702.1:8990222-8995023 GCF_006229205.1 Suricata suricatta | reverse complement strand
TCATAAGTCTCTGAAGTTCTTGGTGACACCTCTGACAAAGGTTTCTATATTAGCTTTATTTGCTTAATAACCTTGTGAGTATTCTGGCCCTAAAATACTTGAGTAAACTATTAAAGAAATCAATCTTTGCAACAGTCTGCCACATATTAAGATGTTATTCCTAACTACGTCACCTAATTCCCCATGGTGAGTCAAAAAAATATGCATGCTACTTTCAACAATATACAGCTCACAGGAGGAGAAAGGTGCCGGCCAGCTCCTTCTAGGTAAGACTGAAATTTCAGTAAGTTGTTGGCACCTCCCTTTGATCGTATCTCAAGGAAAATGCTGAGCTGCTCATAATATAAAGTAATACTGTCCAATTTAACTTTCATCAAACTGCAGCTGGGTTAGAGCAAAGCTGCCCTCAAGAAATCCCACATGTGAAGAGCAGAAGCCATGCCCTTCCCAAAGGAGCAGCAGGAAAAATCTGAAATGAAATCGAATTCATTTTTTTTTAAAAAAAGGAAGTTCTTTGGGGCTTTGTAAGTGATCATTTGAAAGTTGTTGCAAAGCCAATGTGATTCCTTTGACACAGCACTCTAACTGATGGACACCTCCAACACACAAGAAACGCGGAGCAGATGGTCACTATTTTTACACTTCCTTCATTGCATGAAATCAATACACGTAACATAATTCTTGGTACAGACCTGGATAGAGAAGTCTGTCCTCACTCAGAATTCTAAGATCTACAGGCCAATTAGTCAAGTGGAGACACAAGAAACCTCACCAAGTAGGAATGAAGATGGCATCCTGGCTCTGTCTGCGGAGCTGCCTGGGAACTAACTGCCTCTTCAATGGTCTTTCCAAAAGCTAAAGAACTGATGCCATGTAGCAGGTGCCGCTAGGGAGTCGCTCTAGCTAAAGTTTGGTTTATATTGGCAACAAGCAATGGACAAAGAAAGAGGAGACTTAGAAAGGAAGGAGAGAAGAAGGAAGGAGGGAAGGATGAGGAAGACTTAGGAAGAACACCAAAGCATGAGAGCCAAGGAAAGGAAACACCAACACAGGAAAACAAAGGGAGCAGAAATGGAGAAAGGAAATGAAGGCCTTCCAGCAAAAGCTTCATGGATTCTCCCACTTCTGGTTACATTGCATCACGCTCTTAGTCTCCAGAGAAAACACAGACTTCATTCCAACCACAATAAATGTTAAACTAGAGTTCTTTGAAATGTTTCATGAATAAACATATATTTAAATCATCATTGTGTACCGTCCAAGTCTATAATTCTGACTCTGAGGCAGAAGTGTTGGGCCACTTCATGTGGACAGATCATGAGCTCCAGGGAGTAAGGGGGCATGCTCGGGTGGGTGGGATAGGCTGCAGAACGAGATGGAAGGAAGCTGCACTCATTGGTCCACCAGTCAGCAGATGCTTTCCCAGCTCCAAGTAGGAGATCGCTTTTAGGATGAGTTCTAAATGCTGTGAATGAGCCAGCCAAGAGAACTGAGACGGTCACATGTCACATGGAGGAGGCGCTCATGTGTCCCAGGGAAAAGGAGGTCACGTGTCTCATGGATGAGAAGGTCATGTGTCACATAGATGGGAAGCTCAGTGTGACACACAGGTGAGAACATCAGTGTGTCAGTGGCCAGCACCTTGGTGAGGACAGAGAGGTAGGAAGGGCCAGAGCAGCGGGCATCTTGTGAAACTTAGTGAAATGGGAACCCACTGAAGAGCTTTACCCAGGGAAAAGCACATGATTCATGCTTTCTCAAAGGTCCCATTTTGGAGGATGAACCAACAAGACTTCATATGCACTGGAAGTGGGATATGAGGGAAAGAAGAAAACCACACATACAGTAAGCAACTTTGTGCGGGTCATACTGGGCAAGTTAATCAAGATTTCTGCTGTGAACAGACTGAATTTGAGACTGTGGTAAGACCCCTTTCCAAATAAAGCAGTCAGAAAGTAGTAGGTTGGACATAGAACACGAATAGTTAGAAACATCAGGGCTGAATATTTAGGTCTGGGCCTCATCTGAATACAAATGGTGCCACATTATTGGGACAGGGAAGGGCATTTAGGGAGAAGAAAGAAAGAGAGAGAACAGAGAGCCAGAACCAAGCTTTACAGGCCAATATTCATGGTATAAACTTAGTTGTGTGTTGACATCAGGCCACAACAGAGTTGTACTAGACTAATTAACTGACACAAGTCACTGCGTGACTTTTCCACGGTGAGACTGATAAGAAAAGACAAGCTCTCTGCAGCACAGAGGACCTCCGGAACTACATGATGGCAAACCTCTGACAACTTCAGCACTGAAAGGGGAAATTGGGATCCCTGACAAAGAAAAACTTTGAAGGACGCTACATGGTTCAACTCAGTATTCAGATGCTGAGAAAGAAAGAGAAGAGGGAGGAAGAGAGGGAGGAGGAAGGAAGGGTGTGTAGGAAGGAGAAGGGAAGAAGGGAAAAGCTACCACTTAAACTTGGAGGGCCCACTTCTACTTCCGACACATCTGGGTGATTTCCCTAATGAGCCTGAAAACGATAATGAAGGAAAACTTTCTCCAAAGATTATCCAGAGATCTGTTAACACCCTCCAGTAACTAGTTACGATGACAAATAAAAGTTGGGTTTCCTTCTCCCTCTCCCTGCTCCCACTCCCCTACGTCTGCACAAAACCATGCAAACACTATGCCCTGCCCAGAACCCCACACTGTGCTCATTAACATGGTAATAAAATGTTCTGCCATCATGACAGTCCTTTTAAAACGGTGACTTTGCCAAACTCACCTCCCCTGGTGCCAATGAGAAGTTGAGAGCAGCTGAAAGGGGGTCCAGTCATTATCTTTGGGGATGGAGTTCGTTCAAGCATCAGTTGGGGGAGCAAGCGAGATGGTTGGCTCTGGGCCATTAACTGTTTATTTTACCACTTGTCCTCTTTAATATTAACACTAAAGGGTCTTAAATGGACTTTGTAGTTAATACCTCATTGGGATTAATGGCAAATAAAATTTGCATTTCTCACTTCAGTGGTTTGACTAAAGACCATTTTCCTTCCTGTTAAAGAAAATGCAAAATAAAAATTCTGGTCGTAAATACTTGAGCAGTAGGTGTTGGGAACCGACTGCCGACTTTTCCTATTAAGACTTGGTGAGTCATTTGGCACAAACCTATAACCTATAAAAACCGTTCACAGTCCAGGAAGTCCCATGGCTGGCAGCCGACGGGCATGAAAGGCTTGAAATGTTAATGGTTCCAGCTCCAGCTGGGGACCCAGGGCTTTTGCATTAACATAGGCACTGGGAAGGCAAAACCCTCAACTCCCACATCTTGTTCCACACAAAATGGTGTATCTGCACTGACTTTCTTAAGAAGGTAGAATGGGGGTTCACATGAAGTTTAGTAAGCTGGTTGGGACTCCGTGCTTGTGGACTAAGAAGCAAAACCCGAGAAACAAATCATCATTTGACAATGTCAGGCCAGAGGCAAAAGGAGAGCTGAATGCAGGGAGCAAATATGAACCTAGATGGAGTCCAGGGCTCCATGCTACTAAAGCAAGGCTTCCTAACAACCTCCACTGCCGGACTGAAGCAGTCTTTCCACTCCATGGGTGAGAAAGCCAGCAGCCTGGGAGTGAGGGTGGAAAGCTGAACATGCACTAAAAAAGCGGTCACTACAACGTGTGGAGTGCCCGACCACACCAGCCACCCCAGGATCTCATTCACGGTCTTTCTGTCTTTTCAAAACAAAGCTCTCTTTAGATTTCCATGGAAAGGCTAGGTTCTGTTATTTGCTTGCCTGCTTACTTTTAAGTGTCAATCCTTAAAGCAGTATATTGCTTTTCGAGATATGGATTATCTCTTTTTCTGTCGGCTCCCGAGGAAGGTATGGCCAAAAATGCTTTCTGAATCAGGAGTCACAATGGCACATTAACAGCCATGACCACTCATCGAAGCCATCGGGTGGATTATAGCTGGCCGAATGACTGCGAAAAGTATATGATTGGCTCCAAAGAAAATGAAACTGCAGGGATAATGCGGAGCTATTGTTGAAAAAAATGCAATCACCGCACTATCACCTGAAGACAATGTGCAGAGTCTCAGCAAATCTTACTGTCACATGTAGCGGCCCTTGGCCACTGCCTCCTGGCTGTGTCCGGATCTCAACAGCCCCTTCTATCTGTTCACCCTGAAGAGAAGACTTTGAAAAGTCAGTATGGAAACTCAGGCTCTACACTGCAACATGGGCCGAGACGTGTTCGGCTGACATTCTACATTTTTCCAAAAGAAATATCTATTCCCACAGTAAAGGGTTACTATCCCACAGTGCTGTATTTCTGTTTAATTTTTTTTCAAGAACATGTTCACCCTCCCACATGCCTTTCTCTACTAATATTAGACTAAATTATTTGTCCCAAGTTAAGACTTGAGTATTTGAACTACAAGAGTAACTGCTAGTTGCCTGGTGGTATCTACTCTCCTCACAGCCCTTTAATAATAGAATTAGGAGTTTTTGCTGAGTACTGGACCACCCAGGTAAGTAACATGCCTCTCCTCAGGGACAGGATGTGTGACATTTCTGTGATGTAATCTACCGAGACTGGGCAAGCACTGCCCTGCCCATTCCTCCCAACCCACTGCCCCCTGACAATGGGGACAGCCAGTCTGAATCCAGAGGCGGAACTTGTGTGGTGAGGGTGCAGAATTGCCCTCTCGGTCCTGGACCAGCTACATCTACACTGTAACATGAGAGACATGAACTTGGAACTTGGTTAAACCAATATATTGGAGGTCTCTCTATTACAAC
>NC_043702.1:8928892-8990122 GCF_006229205.1 Suricata suricatta | reverse complement strand
TGGTGACGGAGGATGGCACTGGTGGGGAAGAGCCCTGGGTGTTGTATGGAAACCAATTTGACAATAAACCATTTAAAAAAAAGAAGAAAACTCCATCTCCTGTGCTCCATCCACCACCTCTGCCCTTCAACACAGAAGGAATTACCATTTAGCTACTACTTAGTGTAGCGATCCCATCACTTCCCACTCTCCTCTGTCTGTCTTAGTATTCACAAAGCAGGATTGGCCATGAGAGTGGCCACCTATCAGACAGAGGAAGAGTGGGAGAGAACTGGACACAAGCTTAGGAAAAACATTTAGTTGTCATTCTTTTTATTATATAGAGATATATTAAATGTGCACATTAACCTGCAGGTATAGTCTATAATTTGTAACACTTTATTTATTCTGTAGGTAATGTAAGTTTCACATTGCAAAAGTAGCCACCCACAACATCTATTCCTCGATTCCAAATCAGTGCCTCCTAATTAGTGGCTTTCCTATCTATACTAACATGAGTCACCAGACCCAGGTGCCTTTGTTAGGGTATTGGGAGGTCATACTTTGCTCTACCACCAGGTCCAGTGCTCCCCACCGCTGAATTTGGGAGAGTTATTTACACAGCTCATGCCTTGGAATTTTTTCTCTTTAACAGAGATAATAACAGTACCTATTTTCTGAGGTGGTCATTGTGATTAAAGATCTTAATATGGGCAAAGCTATCAGTACAGTGTAAACATGTGGAAAGGACTCTATAAATCATGGTCATCTCCTCACCACTATCACCATCATCATCCTCACCCCCATCATCATCATCACCATCATTATCACCATCATCATCATCACCACCACCATCACCATCCTCATCCCCATCATCATCATCACCACCATCACCATCATCATCTTCATCCCCATCATCATCACCACCATCATTATCACCATTATCATCCTCACTCCCATCATCATCATCACCATTATCAACATCATCACCATCATCATCACCCCCATCATCACCACCATCATTATCACCATTATCAACATCATCACCATCATTATCACCATCATCATCATCATCACCACTATCACCATCATTATCACCCCCATTATTACCACCATCATCATCACCATCATTATCACCACCACCATCACTCCCATCACCACTACAACCACCACTACCTCTATCATCCACAACAACATTAACAACCAATGTCTGTTTAAAGTGGGATCCTCAACAGAACTGAGGCTTGGGTAGGTCTGAGCAAATAGCTCTGGAAAAGAAGGTCCCTTGAGAAAACAGCAGTGCTGGGATGCAAGCATGGAGGTCATTTAGAGAGTCTCTTAACTCAATTTCTCTGATATCAAACCTTTTAAATGGAATTTTTAAAATTCTTTCCACTTTTAAAAATTATTGCTAGAATTTAAAAATAATTCTCAAATAAAAGTATACCACACATACATAATAATGTGCCTTTTATTATCTACCATTTTTGAATAATTCATGCCTAGATTCTACTTTTAAAAGCCAGACTCTAGGGTAAATTTAAAGTTGTAAAAGAAAAATATGTGAATAAATGAGGTATGGCTACAATTCAGAGGATTAAGAGACATTTAAAAAAAGTATAGCCAGCAATTAATACAAGACACACTGGCCAATGTAATGGACATGATGGTATAAAAAATATCAAAATTATAAAATCTGTTTTTGAAGCAAAATTTACAACAAAGCCGGTCAAATCTCTCCCTATGCCTATTTCTGGCACTAAGTAATCTCCATTTAGGGGAAAAAATTCATTGCACATGAAAACCACATCCTAATTGGACACATTTTTTAATGCCAGTTCCTGACCACCCATTGGTAGAACATGAAAATCAATTTGCACTTGCCTTTGAAATTTTGTTGGCTCGCACAGAATACACAATTAAAATTCTTCATTTATTTAATCTTTTTCAATGTCTGTTTGATGGCCTTTTCATAATCAGTTAGAATTGTATCACTTAATCTTCCATTTGTACAGTTTCAACTCATCAAATACTAGTAAATCAATTGCTAAATTACTGTAGAACTCATATACAATTACCCACCACATCCAGTCCTTAATACCCAATGAATGTATTCTGATTAATGGCATTACTATGAACGCCAAAATAATTAATCACTTCTCTGTGATATGAGGGTAACAGGAGATTATAAATGCACAGCTAATTGGGCTGCAGGTGACTCTATAAATGTTAGGGAGTTAGAGAACAGGGCCTTCAGACAAGCTAACATAAAAAGCTGTTGACTGACGTGTTTACCTTCTGAGCTGCTGCAAGCATTGTGGACATGATCTTGCTTTCAACTGCCTTTGTTGTATTGTGTTCCTTTGCTCTGCTTTGGTTCAAAATCCCACATTTGAGTGGCCACCAACAAGGTGGTCTGATAACTTCAAGGTCACATGAAAGAAGTTACCTGAAGTTACACGTGTTTGGTGAGAGTTCTATTTTGAGATGCATTTGCCTCTTGAATTATGCATAACAACTTTATCTTCCAGTGCCTGTATTTTGTACTAAAAATAAAACTAGCCAATGTATTGTAGTGAAGCCCCCGTGGTAGGCCATGATGTGAAAGAAAAACAATAAGGAAGAATGGAGGGGTTGACTCAGACTCAGTCTGTCTGGTTGGGCTATTTCTAGCTCTACGACCACTGTTACCATAAGGACAGTCAGGCCCTTGACCTCAGTCTTGAGATATTCAGAGGCAGCCTTGACTATCTGCTCTACTCTCTGGAGCTCCAGAACGTTCTCTAGCACTCTGCCCCTCACTTATCTGACTCACAAACACAATCATAATCACCTACAGACTTCATTTAACGAACTGTTATGTCGGCCCCAGCCTGGCCCAGTAAATCAGAATCTCTGGGGATGTGGCCGAAGACACCCACAGGTTTGCCAACTCCTCCTGATGTCCAATTGCCAGGTATGTTGTCTTAAGGATGACTTCTTTGCAGCCACATTAAAATGCACAGGTTTCAGTAGGAACTATACAGAGGCTGAATGTGCTTATCCATTCCTTCCCTTCGACGACTGCTCCTTCCCAAGATCTTAAGGTGGCCTCCACAGCCCAGGCGGTGACCAAGCCCACCTCTCTGCCTCATCTCCACATCTCTTGTCCTTATTCTCTAAGCTCCAGCCTTGTGGCCTTGCTGCACTTCTCTGATATTACACATTGTCCCCAGCCATAGGGCCTTTGCACATGCATTTCCAGCCTTCTGCCTGGAAGGGTTTCTCTGTTGCTTAGTTAATACTTCAGCCTAATTATCTTTCTTCAAGGTAGTGACCGCCACTGCCCCCAAGGTTATGTCAGATTTTTATTATCAACTACAGTCTTAGCACAGGGTGCTTATCACAGCTGTAATTTTCTATTGATTTTCGGAATCATTTATTACCTGAGGCCCTACTAAAACATACATTTCATGAGGGAAAGAGTTTTTATTTGTTTTGTTCATTGCTCTGTTGCCAGGGCCAAGAGGGCACTCAGTTCAGTAGGTGCTCAATAAATATCTTGGGCAGGGGATGCTCCCAGGTGGCTCAGTCAATTAAGTGACTGACTCTTGGATCTGGCTCAGGTCATGATCTCACAGTTTGTAAGTTCGAGCCTTGCATCGGCCTCTGTCCTGGCAGTGCAGAACCTGCTTAGGATTCTCTCTCTTCCCCCCTTTCTTTGCCCTTCCTTTGCTCACTAGCTCTCTCAAATAAACTTAAAACTTTTTTAAATCAATAAAAAATAAATATTTGTGGGTGGGAAGAAGGGGGGGTGGGGAAGAAGAGAGGGAGGGAGGACAGGCCCGGTGCCCGCGTGGGGGGCTGGCAAACACGAGGAGACCTGAGGGACGAATCAGCAAAGAGAAATGGGGAACCCAGCAGGGAAAGCCGGTAATAACTCAGCAAACCCCTCTGGCCTCCTGCTTCGGCTCTGGCAGACCTGTAATCACTGAGCACTCTGACCACGAAGCAAAGCGGTTTCAGCATCACCCAGGAGCTGCCCTGAGCCAGGCCCCAAGCCGGTTTGGGTGGCAGGCCTCATTATCAGCTGTGCCCTGCCCCCGACCACGAACAATACACCAGCCTGCTCCGGGCACACCAAGGAAGAGTGAAGCCCAGACTGCCCCTGCTCCCGATCAGCTCCCTCTCAAAATTACGTTCTAGAACTCTGTGTGACTGGCAGCTTAGTGGGCTGTGGAGGGCTTATCTGTCCAGAGCAGACTCTCTTTATGCCTCCGTCTTTACGGGAGTCCTGGGAACGCTATCTGACCATCAGTTCTTTCTAGGGCTACTCAGTGTAGCAAATTAAACATCCTACCCATCTTTCTTACAGCCTTTACTGCCCCAAATCCCAACCTGACTTGGTTTGCACAGACGGCCATCACCGCTGGAAAACCTAACAGGAATCACAGCGTGTGGGGCAGAGGCCCTAAAACAAAACCGACAAAAATGAACCTCTGGTCATGTCTGAAACTAAGAAAAAAATGATCAAACACAGCAAGTGGGATCTGGTCTTTCCTAGCTTCCATTTCTTTTCTTAAATGAACCTTAGGGGTGCCTGGGCGGTTCAGTTGGTTAAGCGTCTGACCTCAGTTCAGATCACGATCTCGTGGTTCGTGGGTTCAAGCCCCATGTCATGCTCCATGCTGACAGCTCAGAGCCTGGAGCCTGCTTCAGATTCTGTGTCTCCCTCTCTCTCTGACCCCTCCCTGCTCATGCTCTGTCTGTCTGTCTCTCTTTCTAAAAAAAATAATAATTAACATAAAAAAATTTTAATAAAAAATAGATGAGTTTTATTGAGGTATAATTTACATACAGTAAAATACAGTGAGGTTTCCCAAACATAAAAACTCTAGTAATTATGACCAAGGCTAAGATATAGAATATATTTTTCTTTGTATATATTAATATATATTTCTTAAGTACAGCAGACATAGACTCTACTAGCCTCCGGAATGCAGCACAGCGATTCAACAACTGTATACGTTACACTATGCTCACCCTAAGTGCGACCACCGTCTGTTACCACATGACATCATTACAGTATTATTGACTATATTCCCTGTGCTGCACTTTACATCTCCGTGACTCATTTATTTTATATCTGAAATTTCGTACCTCTTAATCTCCACTTATTTTGCGCATCCCCTCTGCTTCCATCGCTAATACACATGGGAGGCCCTTGCCTTGGAAAAAGGGCTGCCTGCTTCCTAGTGTAAAATGCAAGCTTTGGAATCAGGTTCTGTTAATAGAAGCCAATCACACTTTAATATTCTGAAGGAAATGCTCCTTAAGATATAACTATCTCAGTTAGAAGATGAGTATGTCACAGAGAGGAGAAGTACAGCATAGGAGCAGGATCAATAACACTGAAGGGCGCCTGAGTGACTCGGTCCACTGAGAGTCTGACTCTTAATTTTGGCTCAGGTCACGATCTTAGGGTTGGGCTCTGTGCTGAGCGTGGAGCTTGCTTAAGATTCTCTTTCTCTCTTTCTCAATCCCTCCCTCTCTCTTTCTGCCCCACTCCCCGGCTTGTGTGTGTGCGTTCTGTCTCCTTCTCTCTCTCTCTGTCTCTCTCTCTCTCTCTCTCTCTCTCTCTCTCTCAAAAAGAAAAAAACACAAAACAAACAAAAAACCGAAATAAGGTTGTACGCTGACAGATAATAACTACACTTACAACTACACTTACCGTGGTAAGCACTGCATAACAAACAGAATTGGTGAATCAGAGTGCCATGCACTTGAAACTAAGATCACACTGTCGGTCAACTACACTTAAATAATAAAAATGTTTTAAGAAGGAAAAAATACAGGGGTGCCTGGGTGGCTCAGTCAGTTAAGCGTCTGACTTCGGCTCAGGTCATAATCTCACAGTTCGTGGGTTCAAGCCCCGTATCAGGCTCTGTGCTGACAGCTCAGAGCCTGGAGCCTGCTTCAGATTCTGTGTCTCCCTCTCTCTCTGCCCCTCCCTGCCTCAAGTTCTGTCTTTCTCTGTCTCAAAAATAAATAAACATTAAAAAAAAAAAAGAAGGCCAAAATACAATGATCACGTGATAGAAAGTTAGTCGATGATTTTGCTGGTTGAATATTAGCTATGTACTACATCCTCCTCACAATACTGCATTATTTCCCACTTTAAAGATTCTGTTTCTTTCCAAACTAATTGTCCAATTTCACACACCCTTACATGCTCCCATGCACACACTCCAAGCTATCTACCCTCTTATGGTCCTCCATCTGTCACATCCCTTAAATCACATACACGCAATATACATGTGTGTGAGTCTCAGCATGTGCAAATTGTACATATGGGTGTGTATCTACATATGTGTATACACACGCATGGGCATCTGTGTGTGCAGGTTCAACTGTGTGTCTATACATATTATATGCATGGACCTCTGTATTTACATGTGATGGATGGACCGATGAAGGCATGTGCCTCTATGTGTCTGACAATGTATTCTATAAAATAAAATCCGATACACGAAACCCAAAACAAGCCTAAATCAAATGTTCCAGAAGTCTGTAAAGGTCGTGAGGGAAATGTGTCTGCTCGAATTTTCTGTGACAATGATCTGTGAATCCAGATCCACACCTGGACATTCAGTTGCAGGAGACTGTCACCCACCACCTTTGCTTTCTGGTTTTGGGGGGTTTGTTTTCATAAACTAACCCCCCTCTGATGACTTCCCAGGAACTCAAAATGTATTCCATGTATTCATGTGGTCAACATTTATTGAACACCTACTTCCTCCGGGCCCCGCTGCAAGCACTGGTGATATCACGGTAAACAGGCCTCACTGAGTCTCCTGCCATCACCGTGCTTATGCTCTAAAACTCTGATGTCCATCACTTTTGACTCTGCCTCTCTCTGATTCCCTGACATAAAATCATGTCTAGAGAATCTACCTTCACAACGTCCCTGGGACGGGCTGACCTGTCATCTGCGGCCACCCCGCCCCACCCCAACGTTGCCTCTTCACACTCACCATCAAAATCTACCCCACAGAGCTCACCATATTATACCAGCACCACTGCCCCTACCTGTGCTCCCTCTCCCTCACTGGAGAGTCTGACTCCTACCTCCTCTCCACTTCTAAATCCTCCAAGGCTCACTTCTTGATTGAAATCCACTGCTCCAGCCAAACTGATCCCCCCACATATAGTCATTCATGCCAGTCCTCCTACCCTGGGTGTCTTTTCCCCTTACGCTGGCTCCCCAGTTCAAGGCCAAGCTCAAAATATACAAACCCAAAGCCTGAACTTTCTGCTGGGTGATTGTTATTTCTTTCTGAGTTCATGTAGCCCTTAGAATTCATCCACTATTGAATATGTACTTGTTTATCTTCTCATTTATCTCTTTATGTGCTCCTTATCATCTCAAAATCATTAATATCTAACAAGAGTAACAATTACTTATTGTATGAGTATTTACACTCTTCCTTTTCCTCTTGCTTCTAAGGGGAAAGGACTTGCTTGTTGGGTCAGTTACCAGGCAAATTCTTGGTAGTGGAGAACCCCAGGAATGGACAAGACAGAAGAACTAAAAGCAAACAAACAAATCCAAGACACTACCCTGATATGTGGAAGAAAGAGTGAGAAGCGCAAGAAGAAAAACACAAGAAAAGCCTCAAAGGCTGGGTGTTGGACTGAGATTTGGGGGGTAGACTATGACCGTGGGGGAGAGAATTTCACAAGGCCAGTGCCAAACACATGGAGACTATTAAGAGGGCAGAGAGGAGGAGAGAAGATCGATAAGATTTTTGCTGCATGATAAAAATGCATTCTTCCCACTGCTGTTCATGTTCTCTAGAAAAGCTGAATAAAGATCCTAAGTGTTTTAATCCATTATCAGCTACTGGACTGGGTTTATTTGACATGACTTTATGAACAAGACTGAACCATGGGACAGTAAGAGTTACCTGGGTTACGTGAGGATGTCCTGTCTGCGTGGAGCCTAAAATCTCTCAAGTTCAGGAACTGGAACCTTCTATTCTTCATATCCCCAGTACTGAGCACAGTGTCCTACATGTAGTAATTAATCAATAAACGTTTGTTGATGATAAAGAGAGATGTGGATGGATGAGTCGAGGCTGCAGACCCTGTTTTTTTTTTTTTTAACACAGTAGTGTTTCAGAGGCTGGCGTCTGTTATTGCTGATGTAGCCAAACAGTATTTGTCGGTGTATTTATTTAATGAGATTTCCCATTTGTCTACCAAGCAAATATAACTTTTGTAGGTCAAACTCACAGTAATGGCATTAAAACAGGACAACCAAGAGCACATTGCTTGTTAGGGATATATGTGAATACCAAAAATATCTTGGCATTCCAAACCCAAATGTCAGAGAGGGCATTAGAGAAAAGGAAGCAAACGAGTCGTGTTGAAATGCAATCCTAATTATTTATACTCCACCAAAAACTAGACAATTTTCTCCTGCTGACATGCCCTATTTTGGTCCATTAACTTGCTTCTCTGAGTTTTAGACCCAAGAGCTTTGTGAAAAACAATTACGACTACCATGATCTTGTGTCAAAGTCAAGTGATTATCTCTAAAGTGTCCTTGATGGGTTTTCAAAATATTTGTCTTTTCTGGAAAATCCTTTGCCCTGTTCACAAAGAATAATTCTGACCTCCTAAAAAGTCTGCTATAGATGGAATTTAAACATCTGCCTTCAGGATATGGAAATGGGAAAGGAAAAGAATCTAAGGGGAAGAGATAGAAATGGAATTGGGATTTCTTCTGGAATATGAATGTAATTTGCATAACATTAAGCAGAAGAAATGTGACTAGAGGCTGACTGTGTGGTAGGGACCACGCCCACTGTTCATTCCCCATCTCCCTTCCCCCGACCATTTTATGTCTACTTGGACACGCACAAATGCAATACTACAATGAAACCGCTCTGCTTACTATGACTCTGACATGTAAGCACTTTATATATGTTCTGCTTAAAGAGATTTGTACACTGCCTTTTCTCTGGAAACTGTTAATGACCACTTTTCTACCTTGCAGAGATCCCTGAACATTTCAGATGGCTAAGGAAGCTGCTAAGAGGTGCATGCAAACGTGAAGTTGAATTGAGTTAACAGCCACTTGCCACAAGTGGGTAGAAAGGGGACAGTGCCCTATCTCAAAGATAAACTGGCTGTGCCGAGTGAAAATTGGAAGAAAGTTAAGGACAGTTTGATAATGCATATCAAAGCTGTTATTAAAATATACAAACCTTTTGATAGAACAAATTCCGTATCTAAACATTTAACCCAAATTAATTATCAGAAAGGATACAAAGACGAGGCTCTAACAGTGCCTGAAATTCCATCTAAAAAGGTAAAAAACATGAAGGGGCTAATTGTTTAACAGTAGCATATAGACTAAAGACATTACAGCACACTGATTCACTGGAACACTATACAGCCGTGAAGAAGACTGCAGGTTTACACCTATTCACACAAGACTGTCGGTGACATATGAAATAACCAAACAGCATATGGATGTGCTCCTCTTAGCAAAACAACATGTGAATAGTATTTATGTTTAGATTATCTATTGTAGGGTCTTCAAATTTTTCAAAAGAGAGCACATTACCTTTTGGTGACAGAAAACCACAGTCCCAGGGTTTAGCCCTAATAGTCAATCTCTCCATCCCTCCTCTTTCTTCCACTCTTTTCTACACTCCCTCTCTCCCTTCCCTCCCCCTCAGAAAGAAGAAAAAGAGGTACAATGGAGGGGCAGAAATTTGGCAGTAAACACAGCAATTAGTGAAATTCCTCTCTTACTTGAAATTTGCTCTCACAGAAGCTAAGAAAAGCTTGGACAGTAAACTGGAAAAGCTCTGAGGAGGTATGTCTCTAAGTTAAAATGGAAAAAAAGGTTGTTCAAATTCTGTGGATAAGATTTGGGTTAAACTGTATCAGTTAAGTAATAAATAAGGTATTTCTTTTCAAAATAGACTTAAGAAAGTCTTTAAAATACAAAGATAAGTTTCCTTACTAGTTAATTTCTCTAAAGTAATCTATTAGTAAAATGTGCTACTTTTATTTTTTTTAATAAAAGGCTGAGGGAGAGGGAGAGACAATGTGGTAGAAGGGGGAGGGAGAAAGGGAGAATTTATGGTTATGAAGATACTACCTTCAGTTTGTTTCTTGAAACCCAGCAAACCGCTCCACCTGACACATCAGGCCCGCATAACAGGAGAATTACCAGCAGTCTCTTTGTTCTCTTAAAATTCTGAAACTGATGCTTGAAATTTACAGAAGCAGCTCTGTAATGCACAGTCGTGCTCAGAGGCACCACCTGGGCTCGTTCAACTCCATCACTTGGTTGTCCTTTACTTCCCGGTGAGTTCCAAGGATTTGCACAAACTATGGTGTGCGAAAGAACAACCAGAGGAGCTGGTCAAAGAACTGATGTGGAACCAGCCAGGTCGGTGGGTTGCCCAGCAATCTGCTTTCCTCAAAGCCTGATTCCAGACTGTCCCGGAGGGTAAGAGAAATAGCCGGCACAACCAACACTCAGTGGGGCCCCGGGGAACCTCAGACTGTCAATGCCAGGGACCACACGTGACCATATAGAATGTGGTTTTGTTAACAATGCTTAGTTTATCACCACGATCAATAGGTACCAATGGATCGACGGTGCTGATCACGACAGTATTTAGGAAAATACGAGCAAGGCATTGAAGTGTAAGCACAACTAATAAAAAAAAGTCTAATATTCAATGCCAATAATAAAAAGATCAGAAAAGAATAATTGAGATTGCTAATAATCTAGAAATGTGGCTTTAGGTAAAATTTAACTTAACAGAAATCTTCCAATCAGGCAAATGGGAGCTAGAAGAATTTTATCCAAATTACACTGTTCAGGGCAGCCTTACCTGTCCCCTACTTTTGTTCCAACTATTGCTTTTCACTTGGACACTTCCAAGGGTCTTTTCTCTCTGTTGCAGGGAGTTCAATCGACCATATTCAACTGTGGTTTTAAGGTGACCATGAAAAGGTGAGATATTTGCATTTTCTTTGTTAAATCTTAAGGTTTTAGCAAAAGAAGATGCTAATGGTTTTATAGCTGGTATACTTTCCCAATTTTCTTTGACTACTTTACCCCAGGCCCCTAGAGCAAGACACCTTTAAGGACAAAATGTAAAATGTAGCATTCCCAAAAGACTTATGGAAAGAAGAAAGAATGATGGAAATGAGGAAGTTTCTTTCTTTCTTTCTTCGGTTTCTTTCTTTCTTTCTTGTATTTGATCCTCTAAAATACTTTTAATCTAATAAAGGGGAGATAGTCTAAATTTCATGGACATAGGGTTGCAAAAACCTACAAAGAATTCTTGAGATTGACATTTGCAACTAGAAATTTTCTTCCCCCAGCCATTTACCGAGCAGCATAACTGTTATGCGTGAACAAAATTTAATCACTCAGGTGGCTACCATATGGTCACTTGATACCAGGAGCCATGATATGGTCCCTTCTCTCTAGAAATTTACAGTTTAATTAAAAGATATCAAAACACACATAAAAAAGAGGATAGAGTGCATTCAGATGCTACATTTGTGTGATGCTGGCTGCTAACATGATTATCAGAGGACAAAGTGAGACTTAGCAGGTAAAGCCAAACTTTTATGAGCTAAAAGAAGCAGAAGGAGACAGAGCTGGGGGGAAATGATGCCAGATATAAGAACAAATGGGAAGGTGGAGGGCTGGGTGAGGTGAACATCTGTGAAGGTAACCAGCAGCTCAAACAACAGGGAAAACAGAGCCCCACTCTGGGCTAGCATCAGTACGTAATAGCTGGGCAGAGCTTCTGGGGATTTCATGAAGACAGAGTCCGTACCACAGGGATGAGACCGTCTGAGGGACAGCAGTCAGAGAGGGTGACAGTCATGAAGAGGGGACTCGGGACAGTGGGGCCTTATGCTTACAAGAAATCAGATTTCACTCAGAAGGCTAGAGGAGGCTCAGGACCTGTGGGCTTAGACCAGAAGATTCCAGCTCATGGTCCAGCCAAGGGGCCCCAGATCTCAGAAACCCAGGTTTGGATGGCAAGGTGTGTACTCGCTCCACCTCTATCAGTAGGAGCTAATAAAATATTGCGTGTTTGAGAATGACCTGCAGAAGGTCTAAAGAGACGAAGCCCAAAGGTTTCACGTGACTAAGCAAGTCTGATCTGACACTGTCAGAATGCAGGGGTAACTTTAGAAACTAGTCCAAGAGCAACCTGCTCACGGGAATGATGGTTATAGGATTTCCAGAAATCAATCCTCCTTTCCTGGGTCAGAGCCAGGATGCAAATATTCTCATGATCCTAAAACACTTCATAATCATGAAGGTATTATCAAGGTTAAATAGATTAAAATTTTAAGTCCCTCAACCAATATTGTATTTCTTTATATCCTAATTTATTCCATAAGACCCGAGGAGCTCACAGAAAATGTATGCCATTAAATAGTGAAATACAAATTAAAATGGACATCAGAGCCAGGAAAAATATAACTGAAAGAGCGTGCAGAGGAGAGATAAGCAGGCCATAAAATCTTCGCAGTTGCAAGAATTACCAATTTGGTTCCGCATCTCCCAGTGACCTTTTCCAACAAATAAGAGGAAAACGAATCCTAAGCATCTTTTACTCCACATGGGAATCCTTCCTTCTGACAATCCTAGTCTGTACCTGCGCTTTGTCTCTTCCCACCCCTTCCCTGGCACCCTGAGTAGTCCACAGGCTGACTGCCTCACGTGGTCCTCACGGCCAGAGGGGGGCGGGGCGGGGCGGGTCACACAGAGCAGGTGGCCAGCCAGCAACAAGACGGAGAAGCACAGAAGGTTGTGGGGGGGGGGGGGTAGGGAGTGGGGGTCTCTGGCCTATTGAATCTCCTGAGAGAGAAACAAAAGAATTCATCAAGAAACGACCGAGATAAAGACCTCTATCTAGGATCTGATGTTGAAATTACTAAAATGGGCACACACAAAAAAAATGAATACTGGCCACCACGCATGGCTTCAGGAAGCTCTCCGGCCAAACTAAGGCTAAGAAATCTCCTGTCCTGACTTTCTTTGTGGAACTCTTCCCTTGGGAATACTTCCCACCACCTTTTACTCCAACTGGTGTGTCCTCTGGTGTTCCCTGTCTTTTCGAAGCACATTCCCCCAAACGTTCTCTTCATCAAACTCACAGGATAAAGCACCCCAAGGCCAGCTAAATTGCTTTTGAAACATATTTTAAAGGTCAATGTTCACAGGAATGGTTTACCCAGAGGGAGGAGAGAGAGAAAGCGCTCAAGAATAAGAAAATAGAGCTTTCGTGAAGGAGTCCAAAGGACTACCTGGAAATCCATATCAAAGACTGAAAGGTCTCTCTTGTTTTCCTGCTAGACTTATGAGTGCAAACATATGGTTTCTGTCCTTCTCTGCCTGGCTTATTTCACTCAGCATGACACCCTCAAGGTCCATCCACTTTCCTACAAAGGGCCATATGTCATTCCCTCTCATTGCCATGTAGTACTCCATCGTGAATATATACCACATTTTCTTGATCCATTCGTCAACTGATGGACATTTGGGCTCCTTCCATGTTTTGGCTATTGTTGACATTGCTGCTATGAACATTGGGGTACATGTGTTCCTATGCATCAGCATTTCTGTCTCTCTTGGGTAAATCCCCAGGAAAACAATTTGACAATAAAATATTATGAAAAAAAAACCAAACAAAGACTAAAAGGTCCCTCCTTTGCCCATTGAAGATAAACAGAGAGCCCCGGAAATAAAATAGTTTTTATGTTACACCTGGAGCCCTTAATGTTATATAAATTTGTTCATCTCTAAGACGAGAGGCAGTTGGAAGAATGGATGGGATCTGCCATCACATGCTTGCTGAAATTAAATTCTATTTCCAGTTTGTGATGGCCATTAATCAATTTCTAGCACTACTGTTAAATTATCTGAATGACACAGACTCCTGGACCATCAAAATGCCATACACTTGCACTTCAGGCATCCACAGAGAGCACTTTGCCTGCCATACCTCCCCTGGCAGAGAGCTTCTCCTTCCTCTGAATCCTGAGCCACTTTGTCCACAGCACCTGTCTCTGCCTTTGTCGCCCCATTCGCTCACAGACCACACTAACATCATGTCTGCATTTCCAGTCCGGCACAGTGGTTGGGAAACAAGAGGCATACACTCTTTATTTTCTACAGTAACACAGAGCTGAGCATTTCCCACAGCCCTGCTGTTTTAAGTACACATTTAAGGGGTGCCTGGGTGGCTCAGTCGGTTAAGCGTCCGGCTTTGGCTCAGGTCATGATCTCATGGATCGTCGGTTCAAGCCCCGCATCAGGCTCTGTGCTGACAGCTAGCTCAGAGCCTGGAGCCTGCTTCAGATTTTGTGTCTCCCTCTCTCTCTGACCCTCTCCTGCTCGCGCTGTCTCTCTCTGTCTCTCAAAAATAAATATAAAACAGAAAAAAAAATTTAAGTACACATTTAAGTTCCTTGATGTGAAGACGAAGGAAACAGGTAAGTCTTTAAAAGAAACATCACTAAATGAATAGAGAACGTTGAAAAACATACGTATCCTCATGGGATCACACACATAGCACCTCTGAAATTTCTGCCATCAGATATCTTTGAGAAACCAATGAACTTGTCTTAAGCCTTGTCTTAAGAAGGCTGCACATATACACAAAAACCTGCAGTGCATTTTCAGGAGATTCATGGGGTTCTCAAAAAGTGACCTTTGACCCCATGGCTGTCACAAAACCATGGTCCAACTGAGCCCCGATTAGGAAATTCTGCTTAAGAATAAAGCATCTGTTGCTTGTATATTTCAAATTCTGTTATTTAAAAAAATTTTTAAAAGTCGGGGTGCCTGAGTGACTCAGTTGGTTAGGTATCCGACTCTTGATTTTGGCTCAGGTCTGATCTTCCAGTGGAGAGATGGAGCCCTATGTTGGGCTCTGTGTGGGGTGTGGCGCCTGCTTAGGATTCTCTCTCTCTCCCTCTCTCTGTCCCACCCCCACTTTGGCGTTTTCTCTCTCTCTCTCTCTCTCTCTCTCAAAAAATAAAATTTTAAACATTTACAGTACCTCTTTTTAAGTCAGTATAAACTGTTCTACTACACAAGATTGTATCTCCAAGGAAACATCATGAGGCCAGTAAGGATCAATCATCAGGTGAGTCCAGAAAGATCTAAACCCTGAGGCTGCCAAGGGCCACCGCACCGGCGGAGTCTTACCAAAGGAGAAGTCTGGGCCTCCAGTGTACCCGCTAACGTACCGCATTAGTCCTCCTCATTTGTCAAGAGAAGAAAATAAAGAGAATGCATTGCTCTAGAAATCATCTGGCAAGACAAGAATCTTCTGAAGCTGAAAATTTAGCATCAAGGAAACATAATGTGCACGCCAGCTCCTGGGAGGCGTGGAGGGGGCACTGGGGGAAGGAGAGCACTGCTCATCTAGGTTAAGGCATCACCTGTGGAGATCTGGACATCATTATCCATAGGGTCCTTCATAGCTGTGACTCTGAAGCAGCGAGCCCGGCTCCTACAAGGACCTCCCCACAGGTGACGGCTTGTACTGCTCATTTCTTCATGAAGGCAAAGTGGATCTCAAGTCCTAAGGGCAGCTTTTTGTTTGTGAGTCACAAACAAAATACCACTGGTGTGGATGAAAATGCACTTATTTTTATGAAATGAATTAGATGTTAAAAATGTACTATACGTTGTTAGGAAGGATACAAATATGGGGAAAGGTGGTAGAGAAAAATAGTGGGTTACAGGCAGGAGAAGAGAATGAGGGAAGACAGAGAGCAAATATGAGTAGCTAGACCGCTGCCAAGAAAGAATGGAGGGGCGCCTGGGGGCTCAGTTAGCTGGGCATCTGGCTTTGGCTCAGGTCATGATCTCACAGTTTGTGAGTTCAAACCCCGCGTTGGGCTCTGGGCTGACAGCTCAGAGCCTGGAGCTGCTTCTGATTGTTTGTCTCCCCCTCTCTTTGCCCCCTTCCCATTCATTCTCTCTCTCTCTCTCTCTCTCTCTCTCTCTCTCTCCCTCTCTTCCTCTCTCTCTCTCTCTCCCTCTCTCTCTCTCTCTCTCTCTCTCTCTCAAAAATAAATAGACATTAAAAAAAGAAGAAGAAGAAATGAGAGGGGAATACACGAAAATAATTCCAAAGAAGGGGAAAGAAAGAAAAATGCCAGATTGAGGTGACAACAGACCTGGATTATAAAAGAGAAAAGTGTGAAGGAGAAAGTGGGGTTTCTCTGCATGGGCAAGTAAACAGAAATACGAGTAAAGCAGACTCGCCTTGCCACCTGGGTTTTCTGATCACAATAAGAATTAACTGTGAGAATATTCCAGGGCTGTCTGTGTGTTTATAAGAATTTAGAAATAGACATTCAGAGGATTTCAGAATTCAGGTCGAGTAGAATTTGGGGTTGGCCATTTTTCTCCTACACGACTCCCAATAAGGAAAGTTTAAATGAGGTCTCAGAGAAGAACAGATCTGGGGGTGGAGGGGTCTGAGGCACAGACAAGATGAGGCAGGGGGAGGTCCAGATGGGGATGGGACAGACAATGGATGGACAGAGTCCACCACGGAGGAGTACTGGGAGAAAAGCCTAAGGGCTGGTGACCACAGACAGAAAAATCTAGAAAAGGAGTCCAATGGGGCTTCCACCCTGAGGAGAAGGCAACCACCTCCAACAGCTTTCTCACACAAAGGCCGCGCACCAAACGGCTGGCTGAGCCTCATCCCAGAGAAGTACAACTGGAACCACGGATCCTTCCTATCTGGAACCTTCCTACCATGAACCACTGAGCAGATGTGTCACTCAGTGAGCTCCCCAGGGCGGCCTGCCCCTGAGCCCACACCGCGACACAAAGGTCAATGGACCTCAAAACAGGGCCTAAAGCGAACAACATAGTTTAAAGAAGCCTATTTAGGAAACGCAACGAGATGATTAGGGGCAGGATGCAATGGGCTCTAAGAAAGCAGATGATGATATCAGACTGCAGAGTGACACGTCCCAACCCCAGAGATGCTCTGCGCTCGGGGAGGGACGAAGATGACGCAGGGTACGGGTCAGAATGCCTACAGGGGAAGGGTCCCCTGGAAACTGCCCAGATGTGGCCCTTGGGTGGGGCAGGGTCCCACTTTACGGAGGCCATTTCTCCTCTAGGCCAGAGGAGTCTGAAAGCAGCTGATTGGGCATGTGGTAGTTTCGGGAAGGTTAAATTGCAGATCTCCTACATTCAAGAAAGTGAAAAGTCAAAGTGACCCTCGAGGGAAGGGTGGGTAAAGATGGGAGAAGAGAGAAGCTGTAGTGTTCAAGTTTACTTGCTGAGTCGGAGGCTCTGATACGGCAAATCACTCCTGCAGTGCTGTGCTCGGGGCTCTGGGTCAGGTCTAAAGCAAGTGAGAATAGGGCACCCACACTCAGTGCCTCAAGGTGCCCACAATACTTAGGGCGAGCAGACGAGAGTCAAAAAGAAAGCAGATTCAGGACATTATGGGCCAAAAATCACGCCTCCGTGATGCTTCTCTCGGGACCCCAGAGCCCACTGTCTCCGTGCCGGGCCACACTGGGGAAGCTATCTTAGAAATCAATCTTGATGTGTAGGCAAAACCTCAGCTAAAATGGGGGACATTGTGTAGCTGGCTAGAACTCAGATTACGTGAGCAAAACGCCCCGGCCCACTGTCTCTGAACCCCGATGGGGAGACTTCCTTTCGTCACTCACCGATGAAGTGATTGTGGCCGAGGGGAAGCATCTCTTCCAGGAGGACCAGCCCCCCGGGGGCCTGGAGGAGGGTCACACTCCGTCCGTCTATCAGGGAGCACTGCTGAAACCCCGTGGCCGTCACCTTCCACAGCAAAATCAGCGAGGCCGTGGCATCTTGCCGGATTCTGAAAACGGGCGAAGGAAACCAAAAGTCCATTTCAGGAAAATTTATCTTAGATCCAGTCCGTCCAAGTTGAAAATGAAAATAAAATGACATGCACATCCACAAAGGTCTCACGCTTGTTTAAAAATGTACCACAGAAAACACTAATAGGTAATTCCCCTTTGGGTAACGATGTTAATGATGAATATGAGGGTTGGGGTGCCTGGGGGACTCAGTCAGTTGAGCCTCTCACTTAACCTCAGGTCATGATCTCACAGTTCGTGGGTTCAAGCCCCACGTCGGGCTCTGTGCTGACAGCTAGCTCAGCCTAGAGCCTGCTTCGGATTCTGTGTCTCCCTCTCTCTCTGCCCCTCCCCTGCTCATGGGCTTGCTATCTCTCTCTCTCTCAAAAACAAGTAAACACTAAAAGAAGATAAAAGGGCACGCTGAGTTTTTCTAGCGACAATCCTTCCTCATCCACACAACACGAGTCCTGCCTGAATTTACTAGAAATGTGTCCTGCGTCCCCAGATGGCCACCTAAGTTGTGCTGCCAATGTAAGCACAAGTGTGTCACCTCCCATGCTTCCGGCCTCTCCTGGCTTCGTCTTATTTTCAGGGTAAAATCCAAAGAAGCAAATCAGCCTCAGCCTCAGTTCCCTTCCAACCTCGAATGCCTCAGCTCCACGGCCCCGCAGCCCAGCGATCCAGCGACAGGGAGCACCTGTGTCTCCCCACCCAGCTGCCCTCCCGGAGCCTCCAACCTCTGCGTCCTCGCGTGCCTCGTTAAGGGACATCCTGCAAGGCTTAGCCCACAGGTCACCTCCTCCCTGAGGCCCTCCCTGACCATCTCCCCACAGCCGGCAGCGGCCCCTTCCTTGGGCCGTGCTCCTGGGAAACCAGGTCTCCACCTTCGTTTCTGGCTCCTGGCTCGGGGCAGGATGTTCGATGGGGGTTTGATGAGAGGTTGAAGGCATGAACCAGTGAACGTGCATGGGGGCAGCCACCCTCCCCAGGTGAACTCAGGACACCCAGGGGGGACTCGGCACTCCCGTCTTGCTCAGCCTGGGTCAGCCTGCTCTTTTTGCCCAGCCCTGCAGCCTAGGAGGGGCTTGGAGAATGTCAAGGTTATTGACAAGGGAAAAACAAAAACAACGTATTTAAAGGGAAAGAGGATCAGAACTATCTGGGAAGGCTTATGGAAGAAAGATAATATGACCCAGACAAGAAAGTGCTAGATGGTTTCATACATGTAAAGGAAACTAGTGACCCTGATTTCCCCACTGCCGCTCCCGGCAGCGCAGATCTCCGCTCCGAGCAATGAAACACTTAGGCCTGAGGTCCCCCTGCTGGCAGAACGGGAAGCCGCCTCAGACGCCACACCTTCCTCCCGTGGGGACTCCTGGGGCACGTTCACTGCCCATCCTGACTCTTTCCCTCCAGACGGATTTCAAGCCCCCAGGGGAGGGGACACAGTGGGGAACAAAGTCCCCCTTCCAAACATTTCGGGGACCTCATTGTTTAGAAAGCAAGGTGACCAGAGGCGCCTGGATGGCTTAGTCGGTTGAGCACCTGACTCCAGCTCTGGTCATGATCTCATGGTTCGTGAGTTTGAGCCCTGCATCAGGTTTGCTGCTATCCACGTAGACCCTGCTTCGGATCCTCTGTCTCCCTCTCTCTCTCCCCCTCCCCTGCTCACACGCTCTTTCTTTCTCTTTCTCTCTCTCAAAAATAAGTAAACATTTTAAAAAAGAAAGCAAGGTGGGCAAAAACAATTCTATATAAATAGAAGAGGCCTAAAATGTCCATCGCCCCCTTAATGGGAAGCTAAGACAGGGCACCAGTGAACCAAGGTCACATGTCCCTCAGTCTTCTAAAGTCCCTGAAGACTGGACAGCAAATTACCATTCAGTTACATGGGGGGGGGGGGGGGTGCCTGGCAGATAAGAGCATCAGAGAAGAATGAGCAGTGGGAGATGTCACAATGGACTGGGTCACTCCAGTGCTGGCTCCACCTGCAACCCCTAGTGACCCAGAGCACCTGGCACACGGCAGGTACCAGCCCATTAAGAGTCCTCCTTCGACTCAGGTCATGATCTCACAGTTTGTGAGTTCGAGCCCCGCATCAAGCTCTCTGCTGTCAGCGGCACAGAGCCCCCTTTGGATCCTCTGTCCCTCTCTCTCTCTCAAAAACAAATTATGTATTAAAATAAATAAATAAAAACAAAACACTCTTTTCTCAGATAAAATTGCAATGTTTGCATTTTAAAGTGGGGCAAATTATGCACATGAATTTAACCAAAAGCCCATTAAAATCTTGAGGCACCAAAGAATTCTGGAAGCAAAAGTCATTTGGGAAGTGGTTTCTTCTTATTTTATTAAACATTTTTTAATGTTTATTTTTGAGAGAGAGAGACCGAGCATGAGTGGGGGAGGGGCAGAGAGAGAATGAGAGAGAGAGAGAGAGGGAGACACAGAATCAGAAGCAGGCTCCAGGCTCTGAGTTGCCAGCACAGAGCCCGACACGGGGCTCGAACCCACAAACTGTGAGATCATGACCTGAGCCGAAGTCATATGCTCAATGGACTGAGCCACCCGGGTGCCCTGGGAAGCAAAGGGAAGCACACCTTGCTCATCCCATCCAGGTCCACATCTCCACCCAGCTGGATCCTCACCGCAATATTCTTTTCTGAAATACTCTTTCTGGAGCCATTTAGGCCACATCTAAGCATGGAACTCTATTCAGGATTCTCACTGGACCGACCAGTTACACAGATAGACACAACCCAGCATGTGGTCACAGTGTTGACCTTACTGGCTTGTGACCGCGAGTTTCCTTACTTGACCGAGGTGTTCTGCGGCACCTCGAAGGTGACCAAGCGGCCGCCGGCAGAGCTGTTGGAGCTGGCATTCCCACAGGCGATGTCGGGCACCACCTAGGAACAAGAGGGGGAGGAGCACGTTATCAGGGCTGATCATCATACGAGATAATACAACAAAGCAAAATCCCGGAAGCTACCTTCGGGTAACACCGAGGTGGAGACAGAGAGAAGACAGATGACATTGTACAGACTCAAAAGAAAATGAAAGCTTTGCCACTTGATTTTCTGAAATGCCCAAGCTTTCCTGAGAGCCGTCTACCAGTCCCTGGACCTTTACGACTGATGAAAAGGATGCTGCAAGGGTGCACCCCCTGCTCTCCTCCACCGGCCTCTGCTCTGTGCTCAGTCTGGGACTCAGTGCCTGGAGAACAGACTAGCTTCCACACACAAGGACAAGCCAGGAGAGCGAGCCTCAGAACAGGCACAAGGCAAGAAGCACTGGGTCTGGGTGACCCTGTCCTGTGTAGACGTGGGTCTCAGGAGCACATGCAAGGGCTGGGGGCCTGGGAAGCTGCCTATTTCTTCCCTGTGGACTACACCTTCATTATTTCAGTGACATGTTCCCAAAAGTACTAGGCTGATGTGTACAAAAAGCGAGCTCAGCGGGGGGAACAACAGTGTCCATCAGAAAACACTGTGAACGCCTGAGCTGTGTCCAGTGAGGTGGGTCTGACCAATGGATTCATGGATTCCTCGTGCCCTGAGCACTGTCTTCACCCCCCAGGTCAAAATGAAGGGGTATTCGGGGCATCTGGGGGGCTCCGTCAGTTATGGGTCCGACTCTTGATTTCAGCTCAGGTTACGATCTCAACAGTTCATGGGATGGAGCCCTGCGTGGGGGTCTGTGCTGACAGCGGGAGCCTGCTTGGGATTCTCTCTCTCCCTCTCTTTCTGACCCTCCCTCACTTGTGTGCTCACTCACTCTCTCTCTCTCAAAATAAATAAACAAACATTAGAGGGAGCAGTAATATATGTATCTATCATCGCTGAATTGACTGAGAACAATTCAGAAATTCTCAGCCCCTCTACGCACACCCAATTCTTAGAATCTGTGGCCCAGAAGTCCTGATAGTCAAATGCCAGAGAGAAAGCCCACCATGGATATTCAAAGATGAAAGTCCCCTTGTTAAACTCATGTTAACAGACAACCGTTACATCAGTTTTAGTCCCTTAAGACTCCAAATAGCTTCACAGTTCTGAAGCATCACTACTTCATGAAAGGAGAACCCCAAATATATCCACATCTTCCCCTGGCAACTGTTCACCTGCCTCTTGAACAGCCGAAGAAATTACAGCATGACAAGAAGATGAGGCATTTCTTTTTACGTTTACCAACTACGGGACAGCCTGTCTTTAAATAAATAGACTGAAACGGGTGGTTGGGGAGAAATTTTCTTTAAAGGACACTTCCTTGACAAATGTAGAATCAAATCTAGTTCACAGTCAAGAAGTGAATCATTCAGCAAAGAGAAATTAAAATCGTAACTTCGAAACATTTGTTAAAAGTCTGAAATCCTCACTCTCCCCAGTTCTCTTTCCCCCTTCCTCTCCCTATGGTCCTCTGGTAGGTCTCTCCTGTTAGACCTATGAGTGCAAACATGGTATCTATCCTTCTCTGCCTGACTTATTTCACTTAGCATGACACCCTCGAGATCCATCCACTTTGCTACAAATGGCCAGATTTCATTCCTTCTCATTGCCATGTAGTACTCCGTTGTATATATATACCATAGCTTCTTGATCCATTCATCAGGTGATGGACATTTAGGCTCTTTGAATACTGAAAACAAACCATGGACTGAAGGGGGAGGAAGGGAAGGGGGTGATGGTCATGGTGGGGGGCACTTGTGGGGAGAAGCACTGGGTGTTATATGGAAACCAATTTGACAATAAACTATTAAAAAAAGAAGTCTGAAATCAGAAGATGTCCACAGTTTTGTTGGGTAGACCACAAACACTGCCCTGAAGTCTGAATATGGCCTTCATAAATTGTGTGGCAATAAAAAAAAAAGGGTCACTGGTTACAATTACCCAAGAAAATAAAA
Source organism: Suricata suricatta (assembly GCF_006229205.1). NCBI lineage: Eukaryota > Metazoa > Chordata > Mammalia > Carnivora > Herpestidae > Suricata > Suricata suricatta. Next base: position 8,967,315 of record NC_043702.1, on the reverse strand, counting down.
AAAGAGATGCTACTTCATCTCTTTTACTATGAGGGAAGTTTCTAGATATATTCTTTGACTCTAAAACTGCTACACAAAGATCTGTGTGTTTTGTCATTGAAGTGACAAAACCTGTGATAATATACAATCACAGGATGTCCTATAAATGCAAGATATGGAATGGAATTATCCCCTATCACTATCACTTCAAAGTCATGATTTGGATTTGTTCCTCAACTCTCCGAGCTAGCAAATTTAGATTATATGTCAACTTTCAAGGATCTGCTGAAAATTCCTCAAAAAGAGACTTTTGATGAGCCTTGAAAACACAAGCCAAACCCAGACTGCATGAGAGTCAATAAAGAGAATTTGTTATTGCCAAAATAAATAAAATTTGGAAATTTCACTCCCAAATGCAGTCTCAAAATATTTTAGAAATCACTGATTAGGGGCGCCTGGGTGGCTCAGTTGGTTAAGCGTCCAACTTCGGCTCAGGTCATGATTTCACGGTTCGTGGGTTTGAGCCCTGCGTCAGGTTCTGTGCTGACAGCTCAGAGCCTGGAGCCTGCTTCAGATTCTGTGTCTCCCTCTCTCTCTGCCCCTCCCTTGCTCACATTGTGTGTGTCTCTCTCTAAAAAAATAAATACACATAAAAAAATTAAAACAGAAAATAAAATCATTGGCTGCAAGGCACCAGAAATAGAACGATAATAAACAAACAAGGAGTTAAGCATAATGTGAAGGGCAGTTGGTTCAGCGGTGGAGGGTCTGTCCTACGTTTATTTACACGGCCCTTCCCTGAGCTCTTTGCACCGAATCCGAGATGATCTCATGGAAACGCACAAGGATATCGTTCCAGAAAATAATTTCATCCATTTCTTTTTCTTGCTTCCTGTGTTTATGCCCACAAAACAGTCATAATCCAAAAGTCCCCTTGGTGTCGCCGAAAGAGATCTACACACAAGTGAAGGCGGGAATAACATTAAACTCCCTGGTTTGTCAAAGAGATAACTTAAAGGTCTTCCATTGTTACTGTCAATATTGGAACCACTGGAATTATTTTAACCTCACTGATTTCTTACATGAAAACATACGCAACCAAACATTCTCACCTCCACTTGATCCCATTTCATTTCTACAACTTTCTGTCCTGTTTTGGGCTGCCAAGTGGGCAGGGTCACGGTCGCCTGGGAGCGAGGCAGGATCATGTCCGGCTCCTGGGTGGCAGGGACGGGCTGGAGCTGCCTGGGGGCCATGGACTCGGTCCAGCCGGGGGCGGGTTGGCTGGGAAGCGCCTGTTCACAGTTGGGACCTTCATAGCCTTCATCGCAGATGCAGAGGTAGCCATCGCCACTGCTGCTGCTGCTGCTGCAGTTGCCATGGTGACAGGGGCTGCTGGCGCAGGCATCCGCAACAAGCTGAAAGAGACCGTAAATGGGTCAATTATTCCCTAGTAAGAAAATCGGTGCCATCGCTGGGACGCGAGCTCTGTGTCTCATCTAGGAAATGCCAGTCCGGCCGAATAAGAGTCCCTAACTACTTGTGCCGTTGGGGAGCCTCCCAAGGTCATCCCAACTTTCGCCCCTCCACAGATAACAGGTGGTCCGCAAGACCACACCTACGGAAGAGCTGCCCCAAACCCAAGCCCCTAAATAGTGTTAATTTCAGGAACACATTACTTAGAGGAATTTAAGGCAAACACATTTAAAACTGAGGCTCATTAGGAAGATACCAACTCTATATTTTGAGCAGCCATGACACATGATACTAGAGATCAAAGTTGGAATCTCTTTTTCCACAGCCTAGATGGACCACTGCAAGGTTTCCTCATGAAAAATGACCCCCCTGCAGCGCCTGGGTGGCTCAGTCAGTTAAGCGTCTGACTTTAGCTCAGATCATGATCTCACGGTTCGTGGGTTAGAGCTCTGCGTCGGGCTCTGTGCTGACAGCTCAGAGCCTGGAGCCTGCTTCGGATTCTGTGTCTCCCTCTCTCTCTGCTCCTCCACTGCTCATGCTCTGTTTCTCTCTGTCTCAATAATAAATAAATATAAAATTTTTTTTAAAAAGAGAGAAATGACTGCCCAGCTAACTTATCTTCCCTAAAAATGGGCTTACCTATGTCTCCCAGTTTCTACCAGAGGAAAACCCCTTTTAAGGTGATGTTATTTAATGAAAAGCTTCCAAAACAATCGATTGCATGACAATGGCTAGCCAGAGGAAAACATGGTGGAGACTCACATTAAGCAGAATTTTATGTAAGTTTCTAGCTCATTATTTTAAAGGGCGATCGCAGAGAAACGTGACCTTGCAAGATACGGAAGATAAAAATTCACTTGCATGACTTTACATTGTGACAGTGCTTCTAGGAAAGTGTTTCTCTCGGTGCCCTTGCTGACCCCTAAATCGTCATGCATTACTACTTGGGACACGCTACAAAACCCTGTGAAATCATCAGCCCCTTCTCCTGAGACAGCTGAAGGCTTCAGACATGCTCTCTGTGCTTATTCAATTATCATTTGCTTCTGTGAACAGAAAATTAGACCTCTATCTGATATACCCCTGGCTTCTCAAGGTGGATCCTGAAATAGAATTCGGCAAAGATCAGCCTACAGAGAAACGAGACCCTCGATTTCTCCTGTGGAAGTGAATTCACACATAAACACACATGGATAGAATTCTGCCTGGTAAAACAGCTCCTCCTCCTCCTCCTAATTATCCTTGTCAGACAATTTCCAACAAACCCCTTTAGGAATATTGAGGGATTTTGGATTGAATAAAAATGAAACTCCAAAACTACCACCACGTTCTCTGCCTTTCACTTGGCAATTCCTTCACAGAATCGCAGTTAAAAGGAGATAGGTTGGTATTGGGAGAAAAGACTTAAACTGTAAATTATTTTAAGTATTTATAATCCTCATCAACTTAAAGTAAAACCCAGATTCCTTCCATGTCAGACAAAGCTCTTTCTGATCTGGCCTCTTCCTGCCCCTGATGTCGTCTCTTCCCTCCTCCCTTACACTCTCCCCTCCTCGTTCTTTATGTGCCTGGACAATGCCAAGATCATTGCCACCTCAGGACCTTTGCACCTACTGGGCCCTCTGCTGGAATGCTTCTCTCCCAAGCTTTCCATGGCTCACTGCTTCATTTCACAAAGTTCTGTACCCAAATGTCACCTCCTCGGAGAAGGCTTCCCTCACTACAAAGGCTAAAATAACCCCTTTTTCCCCTCCCAGAAACATGTGAGCTTGGAGAGTGCAGGGATTTCCTCTACCATGGCCATGTCAACGAACACAGAGAACATGGTGAGGCTTCTTTTAAGTGTTCAAAAAATAAAGAGTCAATCAGTATTTGGAAAGCAAGGCATGATGAGAGACAGATGTAAACAGCTAATTTAGTTACCTTGTTGCTGATTTATTTTTAGGAAGGCTTCCTGAAACGGGCATCCCCTCAAGAATTATCTGACAGGAAGACGAATTTAATTAGCTCTGATGAAAGGGACCAGTAAGCCACGTTCCTGAAACCAACCTTCGAAGCTCACCATCTAGATTGACCTAGCCCCAGATTAAGACTTTCAGCACAAGCCTGAGAACAGAGGAATACGTTTAATTCATTTAAACAAGCTGAAGAGACGATTATAGAAATTGACTCAGGGAGTCCAAACCTCCATTGTGAAGCTCAGAGAAAAACATTCCAAAGGCAAAGACCATCTGTCTGATGACCAGAGAGGCCCCCTGGCTTTTGTCCCACAGCCACAGCCCGCACCTGGCCACACCAGACCTCAGAGAGGTGCTCCCAACGCACAGCCTGCATCAGCACGTCCTCCACGGAAAGAATCCAAAGCACAGCTGTCCGTCTACACTGCAGAGGCCACCACGCATCGTACCTACTGCTCCCTCTATGGTGGCCATTTAGAGTTTCCACAGCGCACTGCCGTCTAGCATCTCGCCTGTGCTCCCAACAGCCCTGAAACAGGGAAGGACTCTTCTTTTTCTTTTAATTTTTTTAATATTTTTTATTTATTTTTGAGAGACAGAGAGAGACAGCATAAGCAGGGGAGGGGCAGAGAGAGAGGGAGATACAGAATCTGAAGCAGGATCCAGGCTCTGAGCTGTCAGCACAGAGCCTGATGTGGGGCTCGAACCCACGAACTGTGAGATCATGACCTGAGCCGAAATCGGACCCTTAACCGACTGAGCCACCCAGGCGCCCTGGGGAAGGACTCTTCTGAGCTCAGAGACAAGAGACCAGAGGAGGTGAGTGGCCCGGCACGACCGCTACAAAAGAACTATTCCAGAGCCACGTCACATCTTCTGACGTCCAACCCAAAGCTCTGTCCACACCGCAGCACTGCAACTCTGATAGTAGATTATGATCACACCAAACAGACAGTCCCTGTGGAGAAGGCAAAAGGTAAGGGTTCTAGTTCTGTAAGCAACAGAAAATAAGTAAAGATTAAATAGAAGCCTGTTAGGACCACTATTTCAGGATGCTTCTTTAGAATAAAGGTATAATGGTAACACTCAATGGATATTTTTTTTATTTTTCTTAATGTGTATTTATTTTTGAGAGACAGAGAGAGACAGAGCATGAGTGAGGAAGGAGCAGAAGAGAGAGAGACAGACAGACTCTGAAGCAGATTCCAGGCTCTGAGCTGTCAGCATAGAACCTGATGTAGGGCTTGAACTCACAAACTGCAAAATCATGACCTGAGACAAGTCAGGCACTAACTGACTGAGCCACCCACACGTCCCGGACTCCATGAATAATGACTGAGGCCTTGCTATCTGACATGAATGATACAGGTCTGGGAATAAAATACTAAAAGAAAAATAAACACTGCAGTGTCTGTCCTTAAGGAGTTTATAGCTCGTCACCTAGAATGATCACTAAGAATGACAACAGCAAAACTAGTACTACCTGACATTAGCTGGGTACTTCCTGTGTGCCTGCCACTGAGTTTAGCAATTTATGTGTCTTAATTTTCTTCCTCCTCACGACAACCTTCTAAGGCAAGTATGTTCAGGCTTAGGGATATTAAGCAAATGACCAACTTTTCCTCAGAATAAAAGCCAAAGTCTTTACAAAGGCTTACTAGGTCCTAGGTGATCTGCCCTCCTCCAGACTGTGACCTCCCCTCCCACTCTTGCACTCCCTCACTTGGCCCTAAACACACTGCTGTCACTGTTCTTCCAACTCTCCAGGAATCCTCTGACCTCAGGGCCTTAGCACTGGCTGTTCCCTCTGCCCAGAACACTCATTTCTTGAGTCTGCTCCCAAAGCCTGCCTCCTTTGAGTCTTTGCTCAAATGTCATCTTCTGATGAGGACTTCCCCGAATGCACAATGTAAGTAAAACATCTATCATGTTCTAATACATTGGAGGGGGGAAAGTTACCTACTTATATATTGAGTTTGTATCTTCCCTAGTAGACTGTGAACCCTGTGAGATCAGATTTCTTTCCTCTGTTTTGTTTACTTGAGGGACCACGCCACTCCCAGGCCTGAGAATGGCACCTGGCACACAGGAGCTGCCAAAGACACTGGGACTGAATGACAGAGTGAATAACTGAGTGGTACCAGAGCTGTGAGGCGCACCGCCACAAGAGATGGACTTAGGATTCTCCAAGGTCCAGTCCCAGGTCTTGAGAATGAAAGTCAAGGAATGCCTTGTGTATCTGTCCTACAATGTTTCATAGCAATTAAATAACTTTTAAAAAGTTTAATGTTCATTTATTTATTTTGAGAGGGAGAAAGAGAGGCAAGCAGGGGACGGGAGGAGAGAGAAGGAGAGAGAGAATCCCAAGCAGGCTCCGCATTGTCAGTGCAGAGCCTGATGCAGGGTTTGAACTCACAAACTGTGAGATCATGACCTGAACCGAAATCAAGAGTCGGATGCTTAACCAGCAGAGCCACCCTGGTGCCCCAGCAATTAAATTACTTTAAATCAGATTTTAAACAGGGGCAGGTCTCTCTCTGGTGACCTGAGAGGGGAGGCAGAGCCAGCACAATCTCCAGCCCTTGCCTTGATGAAGAGGAGCAAAAAGAGTCGAGTCTCCGTGGAGGTCACTGATGGCCCTCAACACCGAGCCGCCTTCCTCTGTGCTCAGAGACTGTGCACCAGGTGAGCCGCTGGTGCAGCCTGTCACCCCAGGTGCTGGCGCACAGGACCTGGTGCACTGAGCAGGGCCCACAGAAACGCCCAGCTCACCACGCCCTGGAGTCAGCGCCACCAGCTCGGGGATAAAGAGCTGGAAGCAAAATCTGAAGAGAATTAACGATCTCGTTGAAGCAATGCTGTCTTCACAGACGAGCAGAATGCATGGGCAGCATGGGGATTCACAGGCAAACAGGGGACGTGGCCTAGTAAAGATGACCAAAGCTCCCAATGAAGATGTCAGTCATCCGGATTTCTCAGGGATCCAAAACCGTGACTGCTGTGAGGAAGCATGGGATGCGCGCACCCTGGGAAACAAACCAGAGCTGAATGCACCACCAAGGCACTGACGCCCTCCTTAAAGGCACCATTTCAGGGGCACCTGGGGGCTCAGTCGGTTAAGCGTCCAATTTTTGATTTCGGCTCAGGTCATGATCTCACGGTTTGTGGGTTCGAGCCCTGCATTGGGCTCTTCACTGTGTCAGGTGTAGCCTGCTTGGAATTCTCTCTCCCTCTTTTTCTGCCCCTTTGCCACTCATACTCTCTCCTTCCCTCTCTCTCTCTCAAAATAAAATGTAAAAAAATAAATAATCATTTCATATTACCAGTACTTCCTTGGGTTGTGTATTAATTGCTTTCCTAAAATGACCACTACTCGCCATTCTATTCTCTAACACTTCACTCTAACGCTCCAGGCTGGTTTCATTAAAAAAAAAAAAAAAAAGCCAATCTGTTTCAATTGCATAACAGCATATATAAGATAAAAGGGGGAGGGGGAGGAAGGGAGGGGGGATGGTCATGGTGAGGGGCACTTGTGGGGAGAAGCACTGGGTGTTACATGGAAACCAATTTGACAATAAACTATTTTTAAAAATGCGATCATGAACCTGTTGCACTACTGGCCTGGAATCCCATTTAGTTTGAACCATTAGCAGGAAATAGCCAAATGGCCGAAATGCGTAATGAGGCAAAAATATCATAATGAATAGACTTGACCTTGGGGATACTCAAACTATAACAGGTGATGTTTTCTTGGCTATCATTTCCAGCCTCTAATGATGGGGGGCAAATGATTAAGTCTTCATAATACCTGCTTTAAGAAAGAATAAAGAAAAAGCCCATGGATTAATGGTTTTCTGCCTACAATTTACCAGCAAGTTCACTGATTAAGTGCTGTTTGTTGTTGTATTGTTAGTCACCTATTTAAGCCAAATACTTCAAATCACAGAACTACTCTGAAACTGTTCTTTTCATATTTTATTTTAGATGTTTCACCTGTTTCAAATAATTTACACTACATGCAGGAGTGCTCATGGATGTACACAGGGCAAGATGGGAGGTCAGATCAGAGTGAGGGCACCTTCTGGCCCCAGGACTCGTGATCTGCAAGACCTGCCATGTGACACTTTAGCCATGACCTGTTTTCCTTCATCACACTGTCTACTGTCCCGTTTTTGGCAATTCTAATGTCCCCCTCCCCATCGGCACACAAACAGAAGGATGGAAGGTCAAGTTTATTTTTTTAATAGTTTATTGTCAAATTGGTTTCCATACAACACCCAGGGCTCTTCCCCACAAGTGCTCTCCTCGATTACCACCACCACCCTTTTCCCCTCGCCCTCCCCCTTTAGCCCGCGATTCATTTTCAGTATTCAATAGTCTTTTATGGCCATTTGTAGCAAAGTGGATGGACCTCAAGGGTGTCATGCTACGTGGAAGGTCAAGTTTAAAACAGGTGTAACAAAGGCCCATCTTTGAGGCCATCAGATGACTAAGTCAAAGCTAGCAGGACTGCCTGAACATGGAGGATCTGCACCACCTGGGTGATGGGACCCGAGGAGGCACCCATGGGACCACATGCCCAGGTGACCCTTTCCCACTAGTTTAGAGAATGTGAGCATCATTCCTCTTCAATATGCTGATCCATGATTGATGTGACATTGATCGAGAGCCATGTGGGTTTACCTGGAATGTATGGGCCAGACAAGGTACCTGGAAGGGGCATCAGGGAGATGAAGACCCCAAGAGCTTATGGTCCAACAGAAGGTTCAGGCATATGAACTTGGACTCCCTTGAGCAGTCTATGTGCAACCAACACCCTGCCTGGATGCAAGTCAACTATTACAATAATGTGTTTGAGGAGTTTAAGTCCCTAATGCTGAGAGGGAAATGGGCTTGACGATGCAGGTCTGATTGAGCAGATGATGAGTGGATCTCAGAGCTCGTCCCTTGGAGGCAACAGCAACAGCTCTCAGCAGAGCAAAGGCAGCAGAAAAAAGTTTTCTGGTGAAAAGTGGATCAGCGGATCAACCAGTTCTGGTGTCAGATGGTACAGCCAGCTAAGAGGCTTGAGCCAAATCCCTTGCCTGCTCGGGACACACATTCCTCCTGCGTTAAGTGAGGGCCTGTGGTGCAGCATCCCCAGCCTCCTCCAGCTCTGGGATTTTGGCTTCTACTTACAGCCACATGGTTTTCACTGACGTTGTTTTCAGAGGGCCCAGGGAAGTAACCTGCAGCCACCTCTCTCTCATTTATACCCATTACTCAGTGGGCAGAGTCATCCAGAGAATGGCAAGGGTGTCTGAGGAGCCCGGACCCAAAAAAGCCCAGAAGGAGAACCTGTATGTGCCGATGGAGCTCGTGATATGACACAGGCCATAAAGGTCATGAGGGGACATGGTGGACTCACGGCTCTTACAAAGGAGTTAGGAGGAAGATGTAAGCACAGAAGAGAAAGAACTCAGGGGCATTTGTGTGTGGTATTAAGAAGTAAGTAGAGGGGCGCTCAGGGGGCTCAGTCGGTTAAGCATCCGACCCTTAGTTTCTGCTCAGGTCATGATTTTGAAATTTGTGGCTTTGAGCATCCCCCCCACCCTGCAATCAGCACAGAGCCTGCTTGGGATTCTCTCCTTGCCCCTCCCCTGCTTGTGCACTCTCTCTCTCTCTCAAAATAAACTTTAAAAAAAAAAAAAAGAAAGAAAGAAAAAAAGCAGAAGAATCTCCTGCGCCATTGCTTTAATAATTTTCCTAAGCAGAAAAATCAATGAAGGAATTTTTTAATGCAGATGCTGACGCAGGTGTCCATATCATAGGAAGAAAGTGCGCCTTATTGAGCAAGAAACAAAACCAGACCCTTAAAGAGGTACTTGTCAACCTCAGCACTATTGACTCTTTGGGCTGGAGAATTCTTGATTGGTGGGGGCTGCCCAGGATGTTTTCTCAGCATCTCGGATCTCTACTAACTAGATGCCAGAGCAGTGCCAGCAGGACCAGTTGTGACAACCAAAAATGTCTCCAGATGTCGCCAGTGTCCCCCTGGAAGAAAATCACTCCCGGTTCAGAACCACTGCCCTGAAGGAACAGATTGATGCATTTCACTCCAACAAAATGTTTGAAAAATCCATTTGACTCTATAAATCAAGTCAAAAGGCAACAACATGATGGAGAAAAATCTGTACAACATATTACAAAGGACTAAATCCCTTATTACAGAGATTCTTACAGATCAATGAAAGCACCTCAGTAAAAAAGGGCACAGAAATAAGCAATACACAGAAAGATGTGTACAAAAAGTCATGTCTTTTTAAAAATGTTGTGGAACACAAAGCACAATCCCATGTACTTATTTCTATGTGGATAAGTGCACACACAAATTTTTACAACCATAATGGACCATCATTTTAGTAATTGGAGCAGCAGAATCAAGTAAGGAACTTTTTAATTTTTTTAAAGGAGGGGCAGAGAGGGAGGGAGAGAGAATCCCAAGCAGGCTCCATGCTATCAGCACAGAGCCCAATGCGGGGGTTGAACTCACAAACCGCAAGATCATGACCTGAGCCAAAACCTAGAGTTGGGATGCTTAACCGATGGAGTCACCCAAGTGCCCCGAGGAACTTTTTTAAACTACAGATTCCCTCACCATAGGCTGTTAATAAAAAACCCCAAGGGTGAGCCCAGAAACCTGTATCAGTTAGCGTTCCCCAGGTGATTCTGACCTACCTGGTCCACACCCCAAAATTGAGAATTTGTTGGTATAGAGCAGGGTTGTCCCACTACAACTGCAGGCCAAGCCCAGCATGTTTTTGGAAATAAAGTTTTGTTGGAATACGGCCACAGTCATCTGTTTACATCTGACCGCTTTGCGCTACATCAGCAGTAGAGGGAGTGCCAAAGAGAATATCTGGCCCAGAAAACTTCTACAGCCTTTCTTATGTGGCCAATCCCTCATCTAGAGGATACTGACTTCGGGCTTCACAAAAGGGAAAAACCAGGTACGTGGGCTCATCTAGGAAGACTTTGACAAAGAAAAGCTTGAACAGCCATGATAAAGCTGATAACAATTACATTTATTTTTTTCTCCCCACCCAACTCCCTTACTGGGCTGGCACACACCAGTTTTAAATTACAGAAGGGCCTCTTGCAACACAACTTAGGGCAAAGAAGACACCAGACACTCTTCTAATCGTAACTCTGTGCAAGCACTGGGCAGAACGAGTCTTGGCATTATAAAAGGGGCACTTTCTAGAGAGTCCACCACCACGCCAGGCCACTGTAAAGGGTCACACACACACCTGCCCTTCACTGGAAGGAATGTGGGGCTTCTCTCCCTCCCCTCCCACCCATCCACTGAACTAAATGAACACGAGTGATAGGGAGCCCACTGCTAGATACAGAAACAGGCAGAGCCCCAGAAGAAGGTGGGTGGGGAAGAGTGACCCAGACCAGGGGCTTTGAAATAGCAGAAGAGAGTCTACATGTGTGCCCTGGGAAAGAGGGGCCATGAGAAAGATGACCCCAGAATTTGGAGCATAGGGTTTCTGGAAAAATGCTACTGAGCATCTGCTTTATGAAAGCCTGTGATCTTACTCCTGCTTGTAGGTGATCCTGGATGGACAAGGCAAGGAAGTTTCCTGGGACTCACTGTCCTCGAGTGTGAAAGGAAAAAGGAGGGAATTAGCGAGCCCTAGGGTCCCTTCAGTTCTCAAATGAGGTTTCTCTGTCCAAAATAGCAATTGCACTGGCTAGAAATGTCTTCTTCATGCTGAAAGACAAATGAACACTGTTGGAATCCAACTGTCACAGCGTATTTGCCTTAAAAAGGAATTTTTCCCACTTTGTTCAATAAAGATCTCAATTCTAGTCCAACACCAACTGCTTACCCCACGAGAGTAAAGATGTGGGAAAAAAAAGAACCACTAAAGTGCTTATGCCAGTAGCAGACTCTGCCAGGAAATGCATCCATGAGTTTTTCCCCAAATCCAAATAATAAAAATGCTCATTCACTTTACGGAATCAAGAGCTACGTGCCTTAATAAAATACACATTCTCCTGCTTTGGTATTTGTTCACCTCTGAACAAAGTCTAGATTGACTTGAAAAATGATTCCCAAACTAATCTGGCAGTCCATTTTCCTCCTGAATTCTGCGTTGACTTTCTTGAAATCAGCCTGTCCTGATTTTCACATGTGGGTGGAGTCACATCTTGTAAGTAGGCTAAGAGGAAATACAAGCAGAACTCAAATCTCTGACTGTGAAATGAGTACCTTAAAAATAAACTACTACATGTCTAATTATTCTCCCACTTTTTCATAGCATCTCTTTAAAACACGCTCTGTTTGGAAACGATTTTGAGATTGCACTGCGTTTGCTTTCGTCTGGCTAACACACTCAGTCCACACAGTCACACTGATGATGCCTTAAGCCCAGCTCAGTCACAGATCCATCGATTTAAAATAACTGTTCTTCAAAAACCTGGCCAACCCTTTGCCCCTTGAGTCCCATTCTCAGCTAAGCCCTCAGGGATCACACAAAACTGCATTTACCGGGGCGCCTGGGTGGCCCAGTTGGTTGAGCATCCGGCTTCAGCTCAGGTCATGATCTCACAGTTTGTGGGTTCGAGCCCCATGTCGGACTCCATGCTGACAGCTCAGAGCCTGGAGCCTGTCTTTGGATTCTGTGTCTTTCTCTCTCTCTGACCCTCCCCTGCTCACGCTCTCTCTCTCTCTCTCTCTCTCTCTCTCTCTCTCTCTCTCTCTCTCTCAAAAATAAAAACATTAAAAAAAAATTTTTAAACACATTTGCGGCACAGGCACCCAGCCTCACATGCAAGGGTTGTTCTTCCCTTTTCCTTTTTATCATTCCGACCAGTTTCTTGAGTCAGAAACGTACTGAACAATTCCAGCACACACATTTCTTGTTCCGCCTCTCATCAGAGACACTCATACCTCCTGACAAACCGTTTTCACAAAACAATAACGCCATAAATCCAGGAAATATGTCAACTTTTCTCTCCCTGCCGACTCAGGAAAAGAAGGGTGCATGTAGCAGACTGGGAATGAAACTTCCTATAAAGGTCTTAGCATCATCACAACTGATCCAGGGAACACATTTTACTAAACTAAACATTCACTTGGAGTGAAGACTGTTCGCAAACTAGGAATAGAAAGGTACTTCGTTAATTTACAAGTAAACCTTCCACAAATGCTGCACTTATTGGTGAAGTGGTGAAAAGCTTCTCACTGAAACGGAGAACGGGGCCAGGATGCTAGCTGTCACCGTGTCCGCTGAACATCATACTGAAGGTCCTAGGCAGCCCCGCGAAGCAAGAATGAAAAGAAACAGGACAGAAACTGTTGGGATTCATAGACCATATGATGAGGCATGTGAATAAATTATTAAAATATGAAACTTCAGCAAGTTTGCTGTACACAGGATCAAAAAAATTGTAATGCACCTCTATGTATCAGAAATGAACAAAAACTAATTTTAAAAGGTTTTTTACCTTTAAAGGCTGTAAAGGCTGTTTACAATATACCCTCCAAAGTCCCCAGAAACTTAGGGATAAATCAAATGAAAGACGTCTATGGCCTCAACAAAGAAAACTATAAACTAGCAAAACAGTATTGAGGAAAAAAATGTGTAAATGGGGGGCTACTGTAGTCATAGATTTGAAACTCAGTATTGTAAGGATTCTGACTTTCCCCAGAGTGATCTGCAGATTCAATGGAATTGCAAAAAAAAAAAAAAAAAAAAAAAAAATCACAACGGTTTTTTTTCTGTTCTTGTGCAAAATGGCCTCAAATAGTCCAAACACTCTTGAATAAGAACAATATGGGAGGGCTTGCTCTATAAGAAATCAGGAATTTCTTTTTTGTATGTTTATTTATCCTTGAGAGAGAGTGGGTGTCGATGGGGGAGGGTCAGAGAGAGATGGGGACAGAAGATCTAAAGCAGGCTCTGTGCTGACAGTGGTGAGACCAATGTGGGACTCAAACTCAGGAACCGTGAGATCATGACCTGGGGCCAAATTCAGATACTCAACCTACTAAGCCAGCCAGGTGCCCCCAAATTAGGATTTTCTATGGTCACTGGAACACTGGAATGGAGAGTTAAAAACTAGAAAGATCATATATGATCACTTAATTTATGGAACAGGGTAGAGCAATATAGATAGTCTTTTCATCAAATTGATGTCCATATGGGTAAAAAAAATTAAGCTTGACTCCTCCCTCACCTCATCCAGAAAATTAAATTGAAGTGAATTATAGACCTAAAATGAAAGGCACAAAAAATAATAAAGCTTCAAAATGCTAACAGCCGAAAATCTTCATGATTTTAGAGTGAATAAATATTTAATAAACAGGACACAAAGAGCACTCAGTATAAAGGAAAAATGATTAATGAATTGGACTACACCAGGATTACAAACTTCTTTTTGCCAAAATACACCAATAAAAGAGCCAAATGGAAGCAACAGATTGAATGAAGGTATTTGCAATACATGAAAACCACAAAGAAGGGCTCATCTCCAGAATAAAGAATCCTCTACATTATTGAAGAGGTGTGGTGGAGACGCCATAGAAAAATGGGCAAGAAACCTGAATAGGCACACCACAGAAAATGGTCTCCAAATGGCCAAAAAAATATTTAAAAAGTTCCTCAACATCATTACTAATGAGAGAGAGGCAAATTGAAATCACAATAAGAGATCACTACACATTTACAAGAATGACAAAACTCAAAAGACTGACAAGTGTCCATGAGGATTTCATACAATAGGAAGAATAAACCAGTGATGGAGCGTATGTTAGGTCAACTGCTTTGGAAACTACTGGACATTATCTCCTGAGGCTGCATGAATATTCACCTTCTGACCTAGAAATCCACACCTAGATGTATGACAAATAGAAAATCAAGAAAATGTGTACCGACGGACATACACAAAATGCTCATATACCCCTTCATAATTACCAAAAACCACTCAAATATCCACTGAGTAGAATATATAAATAAATTGTAGTGTACTCAGACCAAAAATACTATCCAGCAATGAAAAAGAAAAAGCTCTAGTCTTACACAACAACATGAATAAATTGCCCAACACAACATTGTTTCCGTGTGTATAAAGATGACAAACAGCAAAACCAAACGATGCAAGTCAGGACTGTGGTTACCTCCAGGGAGAAGGAAGAGGTTGAGGGGGTTGGGGTGTCAGAAAGAGGCTGGAGGGCACCGTTCTCAGTCTTGACCTGATCAGTAGTTACCAAGCCGATAATATGATAATGCTTTGAGCTGTACATGTTTGGTTTGTGCATCTTTCTGTATAAGTGTTATGCTTTACAGTTAAAAATAATTTAATACCTACCATACATACATATCTGGGCTATTTTGAGCCACGAGGCAGTTAAAGGCAAGCCCCATCTTTTGGAGTCTGCTTAACCTTAATTCACGATGCCTTTTCCCAATCAGTCTGTTGCGCCACCATCCAACACACCTTAAAAACAGTGCCCTGCACAGTAACATCCTAATTTTTAACATACCAATCACATGAATTCTATTAGCTTAGAGTTTTGTTCTTAAAATACAGGTTAATTTCTTATTTTTTTAAATGTTTATTTATTTATTTTGACAGAAAGAGATAGGGGGTGAGCAGGGAAGGGGCAGAGAGAGAGGGAGGGAGAGAATCCCAAGCAGGCTACGCACTATCAGCACAGCGTCCCCTGTGGGGCACGAATGCAAGAACCATGAGACCATGACCTGAGCCAAAATCAAGGGTCGGACACTTAACCAACTGGGCCACCCAAGTTCCTGCTGACTAATTTTTTAAATTAATAATAATTTCTATATCTAGCAATGATATAATGAAAGAAGCAATCTCATTGGCTCAAAATAGCCATTATGGAAAAGGCTTGGTAATGTATCTAGAAATAGACAGATGAATGGCACAAGCCCTAAGGTTAGTGATGAATGGAGTACCAGATGAATAAACCATGACTTTGTCAACATGAAGTCAGAGCCATGGAATATGCATACAGGATGCTGTGAGGACTCACGGTGGCAATTCAGAAAATCTTCCCGTGTAAAGTAAGCCTCAAGGGTCAAGAAGGAGCAAGAAAAGGGGCTTCTGCTAGGGACAGCAGCAAGTACAAAAGCCCTCAGGGGTTAAGGAGGTGGAATATGAAGAAAGTTGTAAGTTCTTCTACTCAAGTAAAGAACAGGCCACATGCCAAGCAAGCTTCCTAGGACGTGTCCTTGCCGTCTACCAACTCTTGTGGCCAGTAGGACAACCTAAGGGAGGGAGGGAGGTAACCGTCCTTGGCAGGAGGCCCTTCCAAAGACTGTCTTGTCAAGGGCAGCATCAAGTGCACCCCTACAGTGAGAGCTCCCTGCACTCAGAGTCCCCCTTCCTGAAAGAACCCTGGAGTCTCTGGCAAAGGTGATGAAGCATACTTGACTTTGCCCAAATGCAAGTATAAGGCTCCTTCCTGACTCTCCTCCCAGGGGTGGGCCCTGAAGACGGGCCCACAAATTTCACAGAGACTCTCCCCGAGTCCAGTGGCCACCTGAGGCCCCAAGGGGCCAGGGCAGTAGCAGGAATTGAAATGCAGCAGCCTCTGTGTTTTTCTCCTGGGTTTGGCCTCTGTTCTAGAAGCCTTAGGAAGCCAGGGAAATAAGTTAAGCCAGGGTAGGGACTCCAGTCAGTCTCCCATTTTCAAAAGAGCCTTTCACTCTTGTTGGGGATCCCAAAGGTAGTCTCCAAATATTAAAATGTATTCACTCCGTCATCTCTTAAAATAGGCATAAATGACAAAAGCCATGTAGGTGGGGTGGCGAGGGGCTGATGAACCAGACACAGAGCAGGCACTCAATAAATATCTATTGTCCAAATCCAAGAAAGGGCACTGCTTTCTTTTAGAGCATCCTTCATTCGGAGCATTGCCCACCAGGCACAGGGCTCTGTATCTGCCAGGCTTAGTCGCCCAGGATCCTTCTGTAAAGCTGGCAGAGAAGTCGGTGGATGCCCACAATACCAGGTGAAGGAGTGAAAGGCAGGCTAACCTTATTTGGGAAAGGCTCCTGCTTTAAACTGTAATGTGCTTCATATGCCTGCGTACCTGCTGGCCTCTTAACTACTTTGATGTGTGTTTTTTCTCTCTGCGGGCACAAAAATGTCCTTTGCTCTCTTTTCAGTTTTTCTAACCTTAAGTGGGAACAGCTGCTCTAATTTTAATACCCATCTGCTCCCAGAGAGGAGGACCAGAATCGGTGGCTCTGCAGATAAATCTAAAGTCTTCGTCGTGTCCCTCACTGACCTGGGGATAAGCCTTCTAGAATCAGCAGGCTTCATGTAAGCAGCTTCACTGAAATCAAAGATAAAAAGGAAAAAATAAAATTCAAGCCTTCAAAAGAGCAGGCCTTAGATATCCAGTAGCAATTGTTTTTAATTTACTTTTTCATGTTGAATTTATTTTGAGAGAGGGAAGAGAAGGAGAGAGGCATGCGGGGGGAGGGAGAACAGAGAGAGGGGTTGAATCCCAAGTAGACTCTGTGCCACACTGCCAGCGCAGAGCCCGATGTGGGGCCCAAACTCACTAACCATGAGATCATGACCTGGACGCTCAACCTTCTGAGCCACCCAGGCACCCTACAACTATCTTTAAATCCACAAAAGCCAAAGACCCCCAAACTGCATGTGTGCTCAGATTAGTCATTTCATGGCGTGGTTGGAAAGAAGCTCTCCAATTGGCCAGCAACATCTACTAAAAGGCCTGGGCTTTTTCCAGAAAGAGACTGGGAGGCCTTTTTCAGGCAGAAATGGCAGAAAAAATAAAAGCAAAACTTATAAAGGAAAGGAGAAAGCAGCACTGAGAATGAAAGAGGCCCTCCGTAAAAACCTGACCAATGAGAAACGGCCATGAGGGTGAGCACAGAACCAAGGATGGTCAGCAACAGAGGCTGGCGTCTCCGCCATCAGGCAGTTAGGGCAGGGAGTGGGGGGATCAGGAACAAATCCTCACCTAAACTTCGCCGCCCTGGGGACACAGGACAGCTCTACGGGGAAGCAGACCAGAGGACCTTCTAGCTGTCCTTCAGGGCGTTGTCTTCTAAGACACAGAGCAGGTTCTTCCACCCTGAGAAGCTACACCTCAAGTCAACAGACAGCTGCTGCCTGTGTTATGTCCCCAGAGGCAGTACGAGGTTCCAAGAGCTTAGAGGAACTCTACAACACTGATCACCCCAATTATCTCCTTAAAAACACAAGTATGTAGCATTTCCGGTTAAGGCATGAAATGAGAAGGGAAGTAAAACCTTCTCAGTAAAACCTGGAGAACTGTTAGTAAAGCATCACATGTGGATGTAAAAGGGTTTTCAGCAAACTGAGTTTGGAGCACAGAGCCTCCTCTGAACTGTTTGAGAATGTTGATAAAAACCAATGCCACTGAGTAACGCTTGCCAACGTGGACTATGTGAACTTCCTTGTACATAAAGATCATAGATCTCATGGCTTTTCTTACATATGTAAGTGCTGTGGGCACCCAGGAAAGAAAAAGCTTTATTGATGGAAAACTTCAGTATTCAGGACTATTATTATAAGAACTGAACTGGTGGGCAGGCCCTTCTCCAGCTAAAAACCATATAAAAGTATTATATAAAATAGCAAATGCTTTCATTCAAAGGTGAGCTTTAAAGGGAGGTGAGAGGGGCGGCTGGGTGGCTCAGTTGGTTAAGCACCCATCCGACTTCGGCTCAGGTCATGACCTCACAGTCCATGTGTTCGAGCCCCGCATCGGGCTCTGTGCTGACAGCTCAGAGCCTGGATCCTGCTTCAGATTCTGTGTCTCCCTCTGTCTCTACTCTTCCCCCACTCATGCTCTGTCTCTCTCTATCTCTCAAAAATAAATAAAAGTTTTAAAAATTTTTTTTAAATTAAAATAATAAAAGGAAGTAGGAGAGAAGGGGAATCCTTAAGTTTCAGAAATGATAGAACTCATGACTAGAGCCATTAGCAGAAGATACTGCATGGACCGAAGGGGTTATAAACCTGGAAATAAGACCTAAGGACTGGGGGTTTGTGAATCTATGACTGGGCCCACACATAAAACCTCTGAAAGCCACCCTGTCTGGTTTGTTTGTTTGTTTATTTGTTTGTTTTATGGTGGGTGGGGGAGGTGCTGGGACACCCGACTGGCTCAGCTGGTTAAGTGTCCGACTCTTGATTTTTGCTCAGGTCACAATCTCATGGTTCGTGGGTTCAAGCCCTGCATCAGGCTCCATGCTGACAGCACTGAGCCCACTTGGGATTCTCTCTCTGTTCCTCCCCCTGCTCACACACACACTCTCTCTCAAAATAAATAAACTTTAAAGAACAAACAAAAAACCAAAACAAAAGACGCTGACATCTTCTCCAGGGTCTTTGGATGAAAAAAGACTACCCAAGAGTGATCAAAACCTCCCATATGAATGCCTGATGTGATTAACGTCCCTCTGATATGGGAATCCTGGGTCAAAGACCGGCAAAGTGATGGGGCACCTCTTTCACACACACACACACACACACACACACACACACACACACACGCACGCATGCACACACGCATGTACACACGCAGACACTTACCAACACGAGCTCACACTAACAAATTACAGACCACACAGAAAAAAAACCACCATCAACATGTGGAACTGTGGGTAAAGAGTTAACCAAACCCTTCCCCTACTACATAAACATACATTTATGTATTTTAAGATAAAATAAGATGCTTAAGGGGCGTCTGGGTGGCTCAGTCAGTTAAGCATTTGACTCTTGATTTTGGCTCAGGTCATGATCTCACGGTTCTGAAGTTCCCCTCCTCAGGTTCTGCACTGACAGTGTGGAGCCTGCTTGGGATTCTCTCTCCCTCTCTCTGCCCCTCCCCCACTCTTGCACACACACTCTCTCTCTCACACTCTCAAAATAAATAAATAAACATCTTTTTAGAAAATAAGATGTTTAAACTATATTTGAAACTTTTTTATGATGTCCCACTTAAATTTACTTCTTTGATTAACTGTCCTGATTAACTGTTGATACTTTTGATAAGAGGGCTGCTACCAAAGAATACGTAGAGCTGGGGGTACCTGAGTGGCTCGGTTGGTTAAACAGCCTACCTCAGCTCAGGTCATGATCTCACAGTTCGTGAGTTTGAGCCCTGTGTTGGGCTCTGTGCTGACAGCTCAGAGCCTGGAGCCTGCTTCCGATTCTGTGTCTCTGTCTCTCTCTACCCTTCTCCCTCTCATGCTCTGTCTCTCTTTCTCTCAAAAATAAATACACATTTTTTTAAAAAACTTAAAGAATACACATAGCTGATAAAAGCTACAATTTCTGATGGTTTACACCGTGCATAACACAGCTCCCAGTGGTTTCCATGTGTCCTCTCGTTTCACCTTTGCTATAAGCCTATGTAGTGTGTACTATTATCTCTGTCACATCTCTGAGGCTCGGAGCAGTAAGGCACCTTGTCCACGGCCATTGGCTAGCACATCATGAGAATGCTAATCCAGGCAAAAAGACAGAACTTCATCCAAAATCCCATATTCTTTTTTTCCTCCTAATTTGTCAAACTATCCAAAAACTCAAACAGAAGAGGAGAAGAGGAAAAGATCAAGTATTTCCAGGATAATTTAAATAAAAATGAGGACAGGGGCGCCTAGGTGGTTCAGTCAGTTGGGCGTCCGACTTCAGCTCAGGTCATGATCTCAGTCTGTGAGTTCGAGCCCCTCGTTGGGCTCAGTGCTGACAGCTCAGAGCCTGGAGCCTGCTTCAGATTCTGTGTCTCCCTCTCTCTCTGACCCTCCCCTGCTCACAGTCTCTCTGTCTCTCTCAAAAATAAATAAGACATTAAAAAAAAGAAAAATGAGGACATATTTTCTCCACCAGATATAAAAACTTATTTTGGAGCTATAATCATAGCAGTCTAGGACCAGCACAGATAGACAAATAGAATTATGTATCAGAAAAGAGAGCACAGAGATATACCAGAGAAACCAAAGAAGCAGCATGTAACAAAGAAGACATTAAAAAGTAGTGCAGAAAGGATACACTATTTAGTGTACCTGAATAAACTGCTAATCCCTGTGGCTAAAATAAATATGTGACTCATGCCATACACACTCACACAAAAGTGAATCTCAGTAGTGCCTGGGCGGCTCAGGTCATGATCTCGTGGTTCATGATTTCGAGCCCCATATCGGGCTCAGTGCCAACAGCTCAGAGCCTGGAGCCTGCTTTGGATTCTGTCTCCCTCTCTCTCTGCCCCTCCCTTGCTCGAGCTCTGTCTCTCTATCTCAAAAATAAACATTTTTAAAAGTTAATCTTAGATGTATGTTGTATCAAAAGGTTAAAGACATAACTATTAAAAGTTAGGTCAGCAGTCTCTAAGTTACCGGTTATGGACCAAATCTAGCCCCATTGCTTGATTTCAGCAATAAAGTTTTATTAGAACACAGTCACACCCATTACTATATGTATTGTGCATAGCTGCTTCCCACAGAGTTGAGTAGTTGCAACAGAGGAGGAATGGGCATTAAAAGCTAAATATTTATTCTCTGGCCCCCTGCAGAAAAAGTTTGCAGATCCCTATTCTATTTAGAAATACAGGAGAAAATGTTAATGACATCAAGTTTGGAAAGAATCTCTTGAGTAAGACTCATATAGGATGAATATAGTAAACTATGTGAAAATTTAAGTGAATGAACTAGAGAGACATCTGAGAACCACAGACAAGGCACAGTGGTGAGTTGAAGAGGCGGGGAAAGCTAACTGCAGAAGAACAGATTCAATAGGACTCTTCTGTGTACATTTTAGACCTATGCTGTAAAAATAAGCACACATAGAGAAGGCTTATATACCAACTCATGATTACAATTGTTTCTGGCTGGAGAGGTGGGAAATGGGGTTGGGGGAAGTAGAAGAGTGGGGGTGAGGATGGGGGGTTTTAATATATCTGTCTTTTTTGTTTTTTAAAAAAAACTGAAGCAGTGGTACCTGGGTGGCTCAGTTAGTTAAGCGCCCAACTCCAGCTCAGGTCGTGATGATACAGCTTGTGAGTTCAAGCCCCACGTCAGGCTCTGTGCTGACAGTTCAGAGCCTGGAGCCTGCTTCAGATTTTGTGTCTCCCTCTCTCCCTGCCCCTCCCCCACTTGCACTTTGTCTGTCTCTCTCAAAAATAAATAAACATTAAAAAAAATGTTTTTAACTGAAGCATATAGGACAGAATAATGTTCCTGAATCTCAGTGGTAGATGCTGATTATATTATCTCTGTGTATATTTCATTTATTGCTATGTGCTTATTTCACAATAACAATTTAATTTAAAATGTGGTCTTCATCAGTGAGAAAATATTTATTGAGAACCTTCTATGGGCCAGAACTTGCTCTAGCAACAGAGCTTGGCAAACTGTGGTCCACAGGCTGAATCCAGTGCTTGTGTCTGCACAACCTGAGGTAAGAAGGACTTTCACGCTTTTAAAAGGTTAGAGAAATCCAAAGAAGATTCATCTTTCATATTATGCTAAAATTGTTTAAGATTCAAATTTCAGTGGACATCAATAAAGTTTTATTGGAACACAACCATGGGTATTCATTTACTTATCCTTTATTTGGCTGCTTTCATCTTACATCAACAGAGTTGAGGAGTCTAAACAGAGAGTGTGTGGCCCACAGAGCCAAAAATATTTACTCTCTGGTCCTTCACAGAGGGTGTCTGCTGACCCCTGACACAGGCCCTGGGAATGAGCAGAGCCTCTGTTCCCACAGTGTTGGGGGGTGGGACACAGACACCACAGACATATTAGCACCGTCACAAACCATTGCTTATGAGTGTCACCTCAGGTAGGAAAAGACCAAGACAATTTTCTTGCATGGATTATACAACCCACTTTTTATTACTTTAATAAAAAATAAAAGCTGGGTGCTTGGGTGGCTGAGTTGGTTAAGCATTCACCTCTTGGTTTTTTTGGCTTAGGTCATGATCTCATGGCCATGAGATCAAGCCCCTCATTGGGCTCCATGCTGGGCATGGAGCCTGCTTAGGATTCTCTCTCTCCCTCTCACTCTGTTTCTTTCTTTCTCTCTCTTGCTCTCAAACCAAACAAACAAAAAATCCCAAGCAATAACAACAACAAAAAGCTAAATAATTGTAGAGCCCCCTCCATGGAGGCAAGGATAATGTCTGGACATATTTTTCCTATCTTCTCCTTCCCCAGCATTATATCAGATTCACTCATCAGGTGGAAATATTCAGAGCATGAAATTTCATCACACAAGAAATTTCAGAAGGAAACTCAACCCATTTTGCAAAAACTATGATGGGAATTAAAATAACTGTATAATTATAGAGATGATTCTTTTAGTGGTGTCTGTGTCTCTGGTTCTGTTCAGAGTAAAAATATTAAAACTGTGACCTGGGAGCATTTGCTTTGATGATGAAAAGTTCTCAGATTCGGGAATCAGCCACACCCAATAAACCCAAGTGCAGTTCTGAAAATATACATGAAGGATGTGTGCCCTTTGTCAACGAAGAGTGTGATAATACAGAAAAGGCAGTACTTGTGCCCCCCTGGGCTCTCCTGCAGAAGTCATATGAAACATTCAAAATAGCTTCAAAGTCCATGAGCACTGAAGAAGACGGTGGTTTCCTGGAGAGCAGTAAGGTCACTTAGAAGATGATGGTTAGACACTTAGAAAGTTGCTCATTCTCTGTTCATAACTGGATCCACATTCAGAAGGATGGTGCCATGTCCCACACCATCTACAGAGGAAAGGTGGCCCAGTAAGTACGTAAGGGTGGCCCAGTGTCCCGCAGAGCACCAAAAATGGGTTGTGATTTGTTCCACTTGGCCACGCACAGAGTATCATGCCCTTGACCACCACCAGTGCACTGGAAGACCACTCTCTAGGACTGGGGTCTGGGCTGGGGTCCTTTCCTGATACTTGTCCCCACTGGGTAACCCTGAGTTTGCTTTCCATGCCTGTCAAACAGCAACAGCAGTACATACATTGTGTGCATCCACAGTTCCCAACTGTGTACCAAAACGTCATGGGTGCTGCAGTGAAGGCAAGGGAGCACTGAGGATCACAGATCTTTTTATTTTTTTTTTTTAATTCTTCAAGGCAAACACAGGATAGGCACTTCTGCCAAACATCATGAACTGCCCCACAGAGGTAGTTCCTGGTTCCAACATTAGACTCCACTATATTTTTTGATGATATCATGTCTTGCCAAAGCTGGGTTTTCCACAAACGGAAGTCAACATGGACAGGGAATGAGGGTGGTGATCCTTTTGAGCAGCTGTGTGGCACTCAGCAAGCATGTGCTCCCCTCTGGTACAAACAGTACTTATTTAAGAATGAAACAAACAAAAAGGGGGCGGCTGGGTGGCTCAGTCGGTTGAGCATCCGACTTCAGTCAGGTCATGATCTCACGGTTCATGGGTTCAAGCCCTGCATTGGGCTCTGTGCTGACAGCTCACAGCCTGGAAACTGCTTCAGATTCTGTATCCCCCTCTATCTCTCTGACCCTCCCCTGCTTGCACTGTTTCTCTCCATCTTTCAAAAATAAATAAAAAGCATTAAAAAAAAAAGAATGAAACAAAAAGTGGGGCACCTGGGTGGCTCCGTGGTTAAGGGACAGACTCTTGATTTCAGCTCAGGTCACGATCCCATGGGATCAAGCTCTGCACTGGGCTCTGCACTGACAGCTTGGAGCCTTCTTGGGATTCTCTTTCTCCTCTCTCTCTCTGCCTTTCCCCAACTCGCATGTACAAGTGCACACTCTCTCTCTTACACAGATAAACTTTTAAATGTTTTTAAATCCTGAAACAAAAATATGGTTTTTTTCTATTTATGCACAAGATTTTTTCAAACAGCTACAAAATAGGATGAAAGTTGCTGGGACTTCGCTACTGACAAACATTCTCTCCTTGATCAGACTCTGCTCAAGCTCTCCTGGACTTTTCTGCTTTTGAACTCCTGTGTTCATCTGTGCATCATCCAATGTTAGCAAGACTCCTGCCATGTCAGGTTAGCCAGGACCCCCCAAACTCTTATGTGATCCCCCTAGTATTTAATTGGGCTCCTCCACCTCCACCACCACCCAGGTGATGTCTCATCGCCCTGGCCTGCTTTCAGCAGGGATCCCACAAAGTCAGTCTATCTGGAACCCTCCTGACCCGCATGTTTTCTCTTGGTAACTCTCCTTCCACTGACTCCCACCTGCCCCTCGGCTGCAAATCCCCATTTGTTCCTGTTGCACCCGGTTTCACACCGAGGCTTCCTTTCCCCTATTCTGCACTTGTCCGGAATAAAATTGGTCTTTGCCACTTTCACTACTGCCTGACTCTGATTTTTCCTTAACAGCTCTTCATAAATGGAACGTTAGCTATTTCTTTTGGCCTCGGGTGCTGTGAAAAAAACTTGCTGTGATGCTGAGCCCACCATGAACCAAGACACTCTGGGGACCTCAGGCTTATATCAAAAGCATTGTCGTGGGGGAATAAAAAGTTCCTCACCACACATGTCACTTTATAAATGACCTCCGTAAAAAGCAAATTTCTAAAGTTCTGCCACTTAAAGTTGTAGAAAGCGCTACAGTCTGGAAGTCCAGCTGTCCCCCACTCGTCTTCCTCTGAGGCCACACAGCTGAGATTTCCAGAGAACAGTATACAGACAGCAGACGGGACATGCTTATTGATCTGTGACTGAAATCAAGGAGGTTGGTAATGCAAGCAACTGACACAGACCTGCGAGACCCCACAAGCACCTCGAGAGGCAGGCAGGCTAGAAATTTCCACTCCCATGTTGTGGAGAAGGAAACCAAGGTCTTTTGTGGTTACACAGATGCACAGGGTCCCTAAGTCGACTCAAATCCAGCCCCCTGAACCTGTCTCCACCAACCCTTCTCCAAGATGTGTTGACAGAAATGGGTGATCGCATGGTGGCCAGTCACACAGTCCACAGACTGACCGATCTCTTTGAAGCTCTTTTCTTCAAGACGCAGGGAGAGCCACGGAACATCTGCCTCATTAGCCTGTCCCTTTTTGTCATTTTAGCTGTCCTCCTCACAGTTGGCAACTGAGCACTGACAGTGTGGGTCAGTCTCACATCAGTTGCAAAGTCCACTGCACACCTACATTCAGATTCCGGCACAGCCACGTGATGCCTCTTACTGAGTCCTTGGAGGGTTCAGTAACTTCCCAACACCTCACTTTTTCCATATTAGAAACCGAGGTAGAAATTTCTTTGAGGGACTGACTGCTGAGGATTCTCAGGGAGAATCTGAGTCTTAGATACAGATCTCTGGTCAGAGCAGCTGGGAGCCCTGGTTGCCTATAAATATAGACACAGATAGAGATGCAGATGATGTAGACACACATAGATACCTGGCAGGTCAGGAGGAGATGGACAGTGCCCACAGTTGGATTTAGACATTACTGGCATTTCAGATGCACCAGGGGACCCTGATGGAAGCCTGATTGCTAAAAGGAAAAAAGAAAAATG
Organism: Suricata suricatta; assembly: GCF_006229205.1. Taxonomy (NCBI): domain Eukaryota; kingdom Metazoa; phylum Chordata; class Mammalia; order Carnivora; family Herpestidae; genus Suricata; species Suricata suricatta. Next base: position 8,941,369 of record NC_043702.1, on the reverse strand, counting down.
TCCTGGAGATTTCTCCTAAAGCAAAAGGTATCTGGCCAGGCCTTGCTGCTACCGCCCATGAAGGTAGTTCAGGTCAAGGACAGCAGGATTCTAGGCACAAAGTGGCAGCAGAATCTGGACAGAGGATGAGCCAGCTGTCTATGAGGGGTCCCCTGAGAGAGTGGGCCCCTGAGGGTTGCAACACCGCAGCTCCAGCAACCTCCCTGGGAATCCAGAGCTGACTGGAAGGTTCTGGGCTGGCTTGCTAGCTCCCCTCTGTATTTTGCAAGAATGGCCTGGAAATGGGGATTGCCAGCACCTCTGTGCTCAGCCCAGGTTCTGTTTTGATCAATATTAGGCACAATGAGCTCTGAACCGGTTATCTTTCCTCCTCTGTGCTAATCTCTAGCTCGGGTGAGTAATCCTCGGAAGGACTCAGTAATTTATTCTCCTCATCACGCCCATGCACACGAAGAGGGAAAACTGGGTGAATGAATGAGAAAGCTGAAAGTGGCCCCAGCTACATGACTACGTGTGACAAAGCAAGAATCTAGTCCAATATACAAAGCTATTTTATACCAAAATATGTGTGCATATTTAAGGCAAAAGTAGAAATGACTTGCTAAAATAAAACAATGCTCTAGCCCTATTTAAAATTCAATCACATTTAGGTCCTCATTACAACATTTGCTTTGCAAACTGTCTGACGTGAGATCTAGTTATCAGTATCTCCATTGTATCCGAATCTGCAGGGAGGATTCTTGGCAAACAGAGACCATTAGAAAATCCAATTCTGCAAAATACAATACAGATCAATGGCCAGTTGATTCCATAAACATCACCTCCAAAAACAGAAGTTCTGCTGGTATTGGAAAGAAATAAAATCCAAACGGCACTACCAATTACTATGGTAGCATTTTTCGGAGTTTGGCAGTCAGTGCGTGCTACTTGCAAAAAGCAAAATCAAGCATTCAAGCATCCGACTGCAAAAGAGGCAGACAACCCGAATTACACTCACATCACATGCAATTTATGAGCCATGACACATTCGGTGTATTGTGTGGAAAATAAAATTGATGATGGAAATTCTCATCTCTGGAGCGCTCTGTCACAGTGCTATAAGCATTACAAACCATTATTTCTAAACCTAAACATAAACCTGTTAGGCCAGTATTATCAATTCCATTTTCTTGGTGAGGAATCAGACTCGGAGAAGCTAACCCGTATCACAAACATAAGACATGTGCAGTGAAGATTCCGACCCAGGTTCTTTTCACTGTATTTTGCCTTTCCAAAAAACAATAATAAATAAAAGAGCTACTTAGTTTTTTGGATGTCTTGTTCTTTTTCTTTTAATGTTTATTTTGGAGAGAGAGAGAGAGAGTGAGCATGAGCAAGGGAGGGGCAGAGAGAAAAGGGGACAGAGGATCTGAAGCGGGGCCCTGCACTGACAGCAACAAGCCCAGTGCGGGGCTCAAACTCCCGAACTGTGAGATCAGAACCGAGCTGACGTTGAATGCTCAACCCACTGAGCCACTGAGGCGCCCCTCATTTGTTCTTTTCCATCTTTCACCTCTGAGGAAGGACAGTGTGAGCTAGGTGAATCTGAGCACACACCCACAAATAAATGACAACGTAAACCATTAACTCCGAGAATCATGAGTCTTGGTTTAGGCCACTCTTCACAACTTCTGAGCCTTAATTCCTAATTATTCACGCTAATTGAAGGACTTTATGGCTAGACCAAGCAAGCTAGGAGTCCAGCAAAAACAATATGACGTTCGGCACTAAAATGAGTTTGAAATTTGTATGTGAAGATGAGGATCTGGCTATTCAAGGCAGAGCTGCAAACAACATGAAACACGACAAGGCAGAATATTCCTGGTTTTCCAACCTACCCTGTCTCTCCGAAGCCGAAAGGGCACTGCCGCGCTGTCGACTCCGGCCCTTAACTCAATCTTCCTTCCCAACCTTTTTCTAGACTCTCCTACAGGGCATTTCATTGGCAGAGTCACAACTTCCTGGGTCAGAGAGGTAGCTCTGTAGGCGTGAAAGGTTTTCTTGAGATTTTTCTGGGGCCAGACCCAGGGCATCTCTCAGCTATAGAATGAGGCAAAAATCAGAGCTTAGAGCCTGGTCTCTGGGGCCTGGCTTCCGCCCCACCGCCTCTGCTTCCTGGACACAGACTCCCAATTGCAGTCTCCTCTTCTATAAAATCGAAAGAACATTCCCTACGTTCTCCATGGCTGGTCAGGGAAACATGATGTGCAGGGCAGTGTGATTTTAAGCGATTAGTATGAAGCTCTACTTTCAATACAGAAACACGGTCACTTAAGTCAAACAGCCTGAGTGTACAGGTGCTTAAGACTTTATCGACTATGATTAGGACAGGTGGTAGCATTCGTCACAAACTCTTTCCAACTTCTCATGCAGCCCATCCTAAAACCTCTGTCATTGGGTGCCATAGGGACTTTTGACCTTACTCGAAGCAAACACATCATTTATTGATTACTGACTTGCTTTTGCCAATTAGCCAACTCTACAGTAAACACCAACAAGCCCTGATTCTTAAAGTGATACTCAATTATAAAGTGGTCGTCTACAATCTTAGGGTGCTGGTATCAAACTAACAACATAAACATTCCTACATATCATTTCAGTCAATTCACAGATCTTCCTGAAAATACACTCACAGATAGTATTTCCCTTCTCTGTGCCCAGACACTCTGTTGTGAATGAGAGAACACTAACCAGGGGACCAAAATAACAATGGTGCTCTCCATCCACATATGGGAGTCATCCCCTCTGTGGGTGTCAGGGATAAAAAAGAGACAGCTCTCTAGAACCTAGCTCTCTCTAGAACCTAGGTTCTCTGGGTTTTGGACAGATGTCTAGGGCCCTTAGAAAACCTGCCGTCTGTGATGCTATTGATCTCTAATACCTTGGGTGATGCCAGGACCAAATGAGCATTCCTGATGTTCTTCAAATCATAGCGTTTACCTGGACACATGGCCCATCCTGGTCTTTGGGCAAGGACTTTCGTGTGGTTATGTGGACGGAAAGATGTGGTTCAGGTTACTATAGCTATGATGTGACAACCTGCCACAGAATGGTCCTAACCACAACTGACTCTTGTCAACCCTAGAGCATGTCCACCATAGAGCTATCAAAACATGAAAGGAAGACATTTACCTCACACTAATTTCAAAATATCCAAATCAAATTCGATAAATAAGAATTCCTTTATCCAACTTGATAGTGTTATCAAAGCCCAGGAATAGCTTTATGGCAAATAAAAATCAGGACAGACAGAATAATTAATAAAAAAAAAAAAAAGAAAAGAAAAAAGAGCCCTCTTTCTTGATTCCATGACAATACATCTGGGTTCTAGAATATAGAGTCTGGCACAGCTGGTTTCCAGGATTTAGATCCAGTTTATTTAAACGCTGCAACCTAATTACACTGACCTATTTAAGATACTGATTTGCTTCCCATTCGAATTAAAATTGCCACTAGTGGCTATTATGCCAAGTAATTCCTCATAATTTAGACAATGAAAAATTAATTATAATTTTTAAAATTAGCTTTACTTAGATACAACCAGTGTCGACAGCTCACAGCCCTCTCAAAAAGGCTATTAAAGACAAACTAATCAAACATGCTAGTTGTATCCCTTTCTACCCCAAGTTTTAATTAAAAATCAATTGATTTTTCTCTAATATTTTAAGTAATTTATTTCTATACTTCAAAAAGATGCCTGAGAAAAAGCGTATGTTTTAAGCCAAAAAAAAGGGGGTCCCAGATCACAAATCCAGTTTCCAATCCTCTGATTTCAGACAAGTTACCAACTCCTAGGTTTGGTTTATGCATCTGTTGAATGGAGATAATGCTTCTTTTCCTGATTGGGGCAGGTCTGTACTGACAGCCATCAGAGCCCCCAGCTCTATATACAAATAGGAAAACAAGTCATAACAACTCTTTTTTTATTTTTTATCACGCAAACTATAGACCCGAAAATAGTGGATCCAAAATTCTCCAACCCTTCTGAACATGGTTGTTATATAAAAAGCTTTATGGTGTAAAAGATCCAAGGGGAAAAACATTTTCAGTCTAGAAAGGAGAAACTATAGGCCAAAACAACTAACTTGGGCAAGAATTCTCACCAAATCCTCCCTGAGAAAAATACAGTCATGAAAAATGGAACCACACTAAATTGTTTCCATGTGTATTTTACGCGTGCTCCCAGAATGTCCATCCACTCTGTAATTCTCAATGCAACCTCTGTTGTCTTTTCATCAAGACCCATTTTCAAGGACACTCACATGGTGTAAAAATGTAGCTCACCATGTATGGGCATCACAAAGCACCACAAAACAGGACACACGGCCCCCTCGTTGAATTCTGACTTAACAAGGCTTAGTTTCTTCCACCCTCATGCCATGCTCCATTTGCCTTTCAAAAAAAAAAATTTTATGTTGCCATACTTTATACTCTCTTTGTGAGTACACTCAGATAAACAAAAATTAGCAAATTTGTGTAATTTAGTAATTTAGGGGTATGCCAATTCAGTAAATGTTCTAGAAGCTAAATAAAATAATATTCCCTTCTTTAAATTCTTTTATGTTTTTATTTTAATACCTCTTAATGGTCTCATGGTCCAATCAAAATTTTATATAATAATTCACTTACCTAGCACAGGCCATGAACATAACTGAAAATCCTAATATAATTTGAAATTCATGTGAACAACCATGCATTGTACTCACAGATAAGGCTTTTGAATAGACTATTTTACTCTTATTTTGAAAACAAACCTAACAAAATTAGTTATCTGGTTACACAGCCCAAAATACACTAGAAGGAGCATATTGGAAAGAGCAGCTCCTACTCAAGCCTGGGTTGGTGATATGAGCATAGTGATCCACAGAATGAGAAGAAGCAGGAAAAGATATAAAAGGAAGAAATATGGAATCCACGAGTTGACCATCTGAGGTCGCTGGTAAAGGGGACAATGTCCTATCCCTTCTGCTCACCTGGAGACTATTGTAGTTACCAGACAATCCATAATTAACGCTCAAAACAATGCCCTTGAGTCAACAAAAAGGCTAAATTATGTCTGTATGCTCCACTGACATCGACAGTACACTGGGGGCCATTTCTTAAAAATGACTGTAAAGAAAGATAACAGAATTTAAAGACTAAAAACTCAGGTATCTGGAAAGTCATTTAAAGTCAGTTATAGCAAACTAGGTAAATAGGCTGATACTGTGTTTTTAACTAGTAAGAGTAGACACAAATTGCTACAGTGACTTCTAGTCTGATTATTTCTACCTCTATTATTTCATTATACTGTCTTATGAAATACCTAAAACGCCGGAGTGGATTGTCTATCAGTAAATCTTCTGGTGGCCTCAGCTTGGAAATATTATATATGTAATATTTATAGATACATTATATAAATACTAAAATTTACGCTAACATTTATTATGTGCTTAGTGTGACCAGGCACTGACATGTATTAACTCACATAATCCTCCCACACTACACATGAGATACCATCACTGTCCCCATTTAATAGATGAGGAAACGGAGGCCATGTGGCTTGACAACTTGCCAAGGGAACATGGGCTACAAGCATTAAACAAAATTTCAACCCAAGAAGTCTTGGTCCAGAGCCTGAGTTTGTAACTACAAGGCTGACATAGTCATTACTAGTTATGCAACAGCAGCCAAGTGTGCAACATAATTTAGAAACAGATCCTGGGGTGCCTGGGTGGCTCAGTTAAGCATCTGACTTCGGCTCTGGTCATGGTCTCATGGTCTGTGAGTTCGAGCCCCGCGTCAGGCTCTGTGCTTCCAGCTCAGAGCCTGGAGCCTGCTTCACATTCCGTGTCTCCCTCTCTATCTGCCCTTCCTCACTCATGCCGCCTCTCTCTAGCTCTCAAAAATAAAGAAACATTTAAAAATTTTAAACATTAAAAAAAGAAAGAGATACTAACAAAGAATGTTACGACTGTTAAGCAAGCTTCACTTACTTGCAAACTTCACTTTTGTAGAAATCTTCATTTGTCAGCACTATTAGGCCACTTTTTCATAGTTTGAGTCCCAAATTCTTTTGAACCCACTGTCCTGAAAATCCCAAATCTTTATGAAGATACAAAACATACATTTTAAGAAAAGTAAATAAACTCAAAGCTTTTTAAAAATACCTTTAGGGGAAAAAAAGCCTTTAAACATCCACTAGCCATTTAAGGAATGTCTCTGCACCCTAAAATACTGGCCTATGCCAGGGTGTTTCTAACTGCCATGAGGAAAAGTACACTTTTAATTGGTTTCATAATGTATCACACAACTGTGAGTTTTCCAATTACAGCCTTAGTGATAATGACATAATCCATAGGCGCAACGCTCTAATATTAAAACTGAATCAAACTCGGGGGATTTCTACCTAATTGGTATTTCACATAAATACCCAAATATACTTACATCCTTTCCCCAAAAGTTTCAATCAAAATAAATATCAAAGTGACTCTGAGATTGGCTAAAATTTTAATTAGGTTAAAAAAAAGATAACCAAGCTTCCTACACCCTGATTTGCAATAAAGTTACACGGAAATAAGCCATTTGATCATATCTGGATCTGTCCATGCAGCCTTTGGAGGTTCTTGTGGTTTTTAATGAGCCGGCTTTCAGCACGAAGTCCCTCGCGAGGGACAAGCCTGATTCGTGCTCACTCAAAGGGCAGCCCCACTGTAACACCATCAAACCCTGAAGGGTGGCTGGTGAAAGCAAAACCACGCCACCAGGTCTTTGAAGGCACGAAGGTCACAACTGGTGGGAGATGTGGCATGGTCACTGCTAAGAGCGGGGACCAAAACAGTAATAGTTTTACGCAACATCTGCATTCATTTCATCAAATGATGGGACGATGGAGACTGGACAGTTCTCGTGATTTCAGAGGTGGTGTGCCATGAACGCTCACCCTCTCCTTCGGCATCTTTCAGGAAAATGTAATAAAACATGGGAGGGACGCCTGGGTGACTCAGTCAGTTGAGTGTCTGACTCTGGCTTAGGTCATGATCTCACGGTCTGTGAGTTCAAGCCCCACATCAGGTTCTGGGCTGACAGCTCAGACTCTGTGTCTCCTTCTCTCTCTGCGCCTCTTCAGCTTGCACTCTCTCTCTCTCTCTCTCAAATATAAATAAACACTAAAAAAAATTTTAAAGAATGGGAATTATTTTTTTCTTTTTTTTTTAAAGTAATCTCCCCACCCAGTGTGGGGCTCAAACTCAGGACCCCACGATCAAGAGTCATGTCCTGAGCCAGCCAGGTGTGCTCCAAAATTGGAATTATTAATAATAATTTTACATTAGTTATTAGTAATTAACAAAGTCCCTTATGAGCCAGCTGATCACTAGGTGGTCTTCCTCACAGGCTTCTTAGAAATGGCAGCAAACTGGTGGACATACTGCATTTGCTTGTTCTGCACCCCATGGGATAATCTGATCCAAAAGAGCAGAACCAGGTTTTAAAAAAGAAAAGTTGCCCCAGGTTTAAAACCTGCTAGTCTTGGACGCCTGGGTGGCTCCGTTGGTTAAGCCTCCGACTTCAGATCAGGTCATGATCTCAGATTCGTCAGTCCAAGCTCCCCTTGGGCTCTGTGCAGACAGCTCAGAGCCTGGATCCTGCTTCGGGTTCTGTGTCTCCTTCTCTCTTGGCCCCTCCCCTGCTCACACTCTATGTCTCTCTCAAAAATAAATAAACATTTTTTTAAATGTAGCTAACTCCAGAACTTAGTTTATAAGGTGGTTTGGGATTGCATAAGGGATGCATAAAGGGCACTTAGCCCGGGGTTAAGCTGGCATCAGAATTCAGAATGGCCTCTTTTAGGGCCCCTTACTGCAAAGGTTATGGGTTAAACCGTGTTCTCTTGAAAAGATAATGTCGACCTTTAAATCCCCAGTACCTTGGAATGTGATCTTAATTGGAAATAAGCTGTTTGTGGATGTAATTAGATAAAATGAGGTCACACTCATTAGTGTGGACCCTGATCCAGGATGACTGGCATCCTTGTAAGGAAAGGAGACACCGACACACAGGGGGGCACCATGGGAAGACAGAGGCCAAGACAGAGGTGGGGGTGCATCTATGTGCTGGGGCACACCTGGGACCACCGCCCAAAGTAGGAGAGGGGCCTGGGACAGATTCTCCCTTAAAGCCTCCAGAAGGATCCGACCCCGACATCACCCTGATTTTGGTCTCATAGCCTCCTGAACTGTGAGTGAATACATTGCTCTCAGTGTGTTTTCAATAGAATTCACTGTCAAGTTAACTAACATACGGTGCGGACAGTGTGCTCTTGGTCTCGGGGGTAGATCCTCCCCATCGCTTACATACAACACCCAGTGCTCCTCCCAACAAGTGCCCTTCTCCCATTTGCCCCCCTCTCCTCCCCCACCATCGAGCCTCAGTTTGTTCCTCGTATTTTAAGAAGGAAAATGTAGTTTATATATACAATTGAATACTACTTGGCATTTCTATTGTTTCACGCCCCTGGTTGGTGGCATTTTGTCACGGCAGTGCCAGCAGCCTAACGCAGCAAGGAACCTCAACTGCTCATCCTATGTCCTGCTCATCTTCCTAGTTTTAACTTACTGGCTTCCCGCCTGACCTCTGAGAGGCCTGGAGGGCCGGAGGCAGCAGCCCCTCCTGGGAAGGTGACGGCTCCCTCCCCCAGTGCGATCAAGGTTCTCTGGGTTTGGTTCACAGGCCGTAAATGGTAAAGAACCAGGGCTCCTTCTGGACCAATCTCCATCCTTTGTCCCTGCAACTCGCCTAAGCCCCAGGCATCCCGAAGGTCATTCCCCACCAACCTACATGGCGCGCTGCTTCCTCTCCCCACCACAGGAAAGCAGGTCTTCCAAATTGACCTTGACAGTGAAATACTGTTAGTCTTAATCAATGAGTGCTCCAGCCCCAAACCTTTTTAACTTCCAAGATCTCTGCCCAGGGAGGGCGGTGCTCTCCTGGGAGCCGGAGAAGGGAGGCCGTGAATCAGGAAGCCCATCACACGAGAAGGCAGGGAACACTGGGTAAGTCCTGAACACTGTCTCTGCCACAGAAAGATGCCATGGGCCAGAGCTGCTGCCACCTGAGCAAGCACCGTCTGTCCTCAGTGTCAGAGGTCCACTTGAGATGCAGGCATGTCTATTCGCACTATAGTAAGTGCCACCTTCATGTGCTACTCCTTCATCTCCACTGAGCCCAGGACCTGCCTCCTCACCTCCCCTGAGCCCAGGACCTACTCTCTCACCTCCCCTAAGCCCAGTACCTGCTCCCTCTCCTCCCCTAAGCCCAGGACCTGCCCCCTCGCCGCCTCTGAGCCCAGGACTCACTCCCTCACCTCCCCTGAGCCCAGGACCTCCCGACCTCCCACAGGCAGCAGCCAGCTCCTTGGTCCTGTGGAAATGACAGTCCCCATCTCACTTGCCCCATGGAGTCACCCCCACTTCCAGTGCCCAAGACCTCCTAATGCCCACCCTCAATCCCAGAGACGGAAGGAGGGACCCTCACAACACCAGGTGGGAGGTGGAGGCAGGAAATGAGGCCTGGGGGAGGCAAGCAGAAGGAAACCAGCATGACATCCAACATGCACATGCAACACCACACACACACACACACACACACACACACACACACACACACACACACCAGGACAGCGATGGGACTCCCAAGCTCCCTCTCCATTGGACTTGAGTTCTGGTACATTTACTTCAGGAAAATTCATCTTAGCGATTTTTTTGGTAATGGCCCAACCTGGATTGTAGGGAAAGTGTACTACCCTACGTTCATTTCACTGGTTGCAATATTTTATTATCAGGGAGATGAAATCAAACCCTGCTGTCTGCCCATCCACTTTCACCAGCCGGGCCTCAGAGTAAAGCCAGGACATTCACACTCTAGTTGCTGAAACTGCCAAAGCAAAGGAATGCTTCTAAAAGTACAACCCATGACAGTGCCTGTGAACCCTCCACTCCCCAGTGCACACGGGCAATTTTGTGTCCACCGAGACCAGGCAGAACCGGGATACAGGGGCACCTGGGTGGCTCAGTCCCTTAAGCATCTGACTCTTGATCTCGGCTCAAGTGCTGATCTCATAGTTCATGGGCTAGAGCTCCACATGGGGCTTAGGATTCTCTCTCTCCCTCTCTCTGCCCCTCCTCTGCTCGCTCTCTCTCCCTCTCTCTCTCAAAATAAATAAATAAATACACTTTTTAAAACAGGAAACAAAAGCAGAAAAATGGGCTAAACAATGAGAGACCTGAAAGGCTCCTAAATCATATGATAGCGGCTCTGATGTTTTATTGATGGAAGCCAGAAATTCTGCGGCAACAGATTTCCCGTCTAAGATGTCCCATCCTAGAAAAGAATTACAGCAATTTAAGCCATTTCCCTTTTTGACAATATTTGATAACGTTTCCTTCTTTGTACCAAAAAATAAAAAGCCAGAGTGTCCAGAATAATACAATAAACTAAAAAAAAAAAGTTAAATAATGGCTTTAAGAGACTCCAGACCTTTCTTAGAACAGAAAACACAGCATGTCTTCCCGTACCTCTAGCAAATTAACAGAGCATAAGACAGTGCCCGTCTTAAATACAGCTGGGTGTCCTGATTTCAACAAGATCAGATATGTTTGCCTGAATGCGATCAGCAGTTTCCACCAGGACTAAAATAACCAAAATCATTTTTCTCTCTGAATTTTTTAGGCCATGCCAGTCAGCCCTCACTTCCAGGCCAGAATTGAGCTACATAGCACCTTTGTATTTGTGTACATTTCTGGAGGCCTCGCACAATCATCATTTCAAACCATGCCCCTTAATTTCAGTCCTGCTGAGGTTCGCTTCCTGTACTCTGGGACTCCAGTTTCGATTACTTCTTTTTTGTCGATTGCCTCAGACTTCCAATATGTAAGCAAATCTTTTAAGGTCTTCTATGTGAGGGTGAGAAATCCACTGTTATTTTATTTTATTACACTGAGGATAAATAAGACTATAGGAGACGTTGTCTAGCTGATGACATTTCTTTAAAAGAGACCCCTAAGCCCAAGGCTAAATAGAAATTGCAACCAAAGAAAATCATATAAAGCAAATTCAGAAAAATCTGCTTATCCAGTATGGTTCTCTTTTATTTTATTTTCATGGAAAATCAATGAGAGCTGGGAAGGGGGGAAGAGTGAGGAAGGGGCAGATGGATTATGAATAATTGAATGCAGGCTGAGATCAGCTCTTAATCCTCCCAAGGGCCCCTCTGTCCTTCTAATCTTACACTGTCCCTTCTAGCACCCTGCTCCCCAACCCCACTTCCTTCCTGACCGCCAGCCTCCTCCGTCCTCACTAGTGTCACTCCCCCTCCACAGCATACACAAAACAGACCTGTCACGGCCAGAATGGAGTATGAAGGCCACAGTCATGGAGACTGCATCAAAGGACACAATGGGAGAGAGAGGAGCTTAAGAGCCAGAGGAAAAATCCATTTTTCAGTCTATGTAAGACTCAAACTCTAGAACCAACAAAGGGCCTCAAAGAGCTTACAGGTTGTAAGCCAATGTGCTGTTAGTAGGAAACACAATTTACTCAAGAAATGAATCTGAGTTTGGATCAAGAGAGCCTAAGGGATAAGGAGTTGCCCTAAGTATGTCCAACAGGAGGGGTCTGGAAACAGGGATGCTTGGAGTAGCCCAGAGGACCAGCCCGAGAGCTCCAGTTTGGTTCCACAGGAAGGAGGAAGGTGAAACATGACTGGAGATAAAAGCTCACGAGCTTGGGGTGGATGGAAACACCCTCTACGATGGAAGTCTGACAACAGCAATTGGATTGGTTGGACCAGAAGTCGCTGCTCAGTCCAAGGGCGGTGGGGAATGCTGAGTGACAGAGGGGCTCATCGGCTACCCACACCATTACATTCAACTCCATAAAACTGATCGGAAGCTAATATGTATTTTGGGAGCTAAGCAAAACTCTCACAGGCTGGTTTTTAAAATCATATTGGCGGCGGGGGGCGGGGGGGCCTGGGTGGCTGAGTCGGTTGAGCATCCAGCTTTGGTTCAGGTCATGATCTCATGGTTTGTGAGTTTGAGCCCCACGTCAGGCTCTGAACTGACATCTAGCTCAGAGCCTGGAGCCTGTTTTCAGATTCTGTGTCTCCCTCTCTCTCTGACCCTCCCCTGCTCATGCTCTCTATCTCTCTCTCAAAAATAAATAAAACAACAAAAAAAAATTTTAATCATATGGGGAGGAGAGCCTGATGAAGCACAAACTTAATAGTTTTTCCTATTTGCTTGCACAACCATTATTTAAGGCCTTTTCTTTAGACCTTTTAAAAAATTCAAATACATTACCAGAAGCCATTACAGAGAATCAAGCAATGATGGAGAATCAATATTACTTTTATTGTAAAAGCCTAATGACAGAGAAGGATCGTGTTGAACCTACCCCCCC
>NC_043702.1:8925800-8928792 GCF_006229205.1 Suricata suricatta | reverse complement strand
CCCATAGGTGTGGTCACAGAGGACAGAGGCTGACGACAAGATGGCGGGATGCCACCTTGCCGCGCCTCTGGGTGCTGCGCTGGAGAGACCCACTCACGTTTGTGAAGCATGAACTTCTTTTCCTCAGCTTTGCTATGAAACAGCACAGATGAATCAACACAGTGTCATTCTGCGGACATTTTCCCTTGTTTGTCTTCTTCCAGGTCTTATCGAGAAAAGTTTCAATTTGGGAGGACGGGAAGCCTGGTGGCTCTCTGCCTCTCTGCCACACTGGACTCCGTGTATTGCTTGAGGGCCCTTTAAAGGTTGACTGGTTTAAACAGGTGCCCTGGAGTTGCTAACTTGGCTGACCCCAATGGGGGCCACAATCCAGAAAGCTTTCCTTTGCATTTGTGCCCAGCAAGGCCTCCGAATAGTGACCACAGTACTGTGGAAACACTCTATGAAGTCCTCCTTGGTAAAATATAAAGAGAGCCTTTAGAAGGCTAATAATATGTAAAGAGGACTGTACTTTAAATGAGCTTAAACATAATTATCTATGGTACATCTTAGATACTGTCTCTAAATTCCTCCTTTCTAGAATATTGGAAAGCTGCAACTTTTAGTTAGGGCACTAATCATGGCTTAACATATTTTAAGCCCTGACTATCGCATATGAATCATTTAAGTATTACATCAGCTGTATAAACAGGGTTCTATTATTATTATATTCATTTCACAGCTTAGAGAAGGGAGGCACAGTTGCCCAGCTAGTGACCGAGAAAATTAGGGTAGAAACCTAGACAGTTTGGATTCTGAGTCTAATCACCCAACCACTGTGCAAAACCATGCAAAACCATTTTCCATTTCTTCTTGTCCCTTCTCTCACTGACAGCTAAAAAACCTCCCAAAAAACAAAAATGAAAGAAGAAGGGGAAGGAAGGGGGAGGGGAAAGGAGCAGGGTTTGGGATTGCTGGGTCCTTTCAGACACCGGTTGAGATTATTTGCAGCTATGTTGGGGGAGGGGTGCCAAACAAAAGATGAAAGTGTCAGTGGTCAGTCGCTGAGACAGAGGAAGAAGCCAGTGTAAGGGCACTCCCGTTTTTATGTCCGGAGTTCCGCTTCTCCCTGATGTTGGTTACCTGTAGCTGTCAAGGCTGAGATCAGGAGATGCTGCCTTCACAAGTTGGGTCACGGTCAGGACAGCTTGGGTGAGTGCTGCACATCCTCTGTGCGGGGTTAATGTGGTCAGAACTCAGCAGCATTGACACCACGTTGCATTACAGTGCAGAGCTCCCGGGGGCTCCCGCCACCCGGTTCCACTAAATCAGAGCTGTTCTGTTTTTTTTTTTTTTCTACTTCTTAGTTTTGGGTTCTGAATGAGATATCTTTTAGGCAAAAGATCCAGCAGTTCAAAATCCGTTGAAAATTGCTTATGTATCTGACTCAGCTTCTGACCATGGTGCTCTCTGGGCTTTGGGTATCCATTTCTGGGTAGCAAATTACTCCAGCATTACTGCCATTGTATTTTGCTCCAGATGTTGTGGGTGGTTGAATTCGGGACGGGCTCCACTGTGGTGTCAGCTGGGGTGTCTGGGGTCCAGCACCCACTGCTAAGATAGCTTTTGCCCTAGAAGCCTGAGGCCTCTGGGCTCCTCTGCCTATTTCTCCTTCCCCTCCTCCCCAACCTTGATGTCTTTGTTCCTCTGTATCTTCATGCGGTTTCTCACCATTTCTGGTCAGTCTCCTTCCCAACGCAGTGGTTGGGAAGATGCTGGAAGGCATCTTGGATCTACTAATCAAAGCAGCTGCCAGTTCACCCACATTCCCAGGCGCCAAAGAAAGTGCTCACCTGACTGGAGAGAGGCGAGGTCACATTGTGGAACGGGATGCGGGATAGAGCTGTTGGAAAACCTGGGATCTTGGAAAACATACTCTGTCTCATTTCACTGCTACTGAGCTGTGATTTCAGTTTCAACCCCACCCCTCCCACCTGCTGGTGGTTACTCCCTTCCATCTGCCTCTCTCCGTTCCTCATTCCTCTCCTGTTCCTGCTGGGAGAGTCCTCTTCTCCTTGCCTAGTCCCACTGCTTACACCTTGCTGCTGGCCTGGGCACATTAATGACTTCCAGAGTGGTCCTCCTCCTTGCCTCCCTTACATCTCCGTCTTCTGTCTGGTTGCAGTTTGTTGTCACTTTCCGGTGGCACATTGGCTGTTCATCAGACCCCTCTCTCTCCCACATGGCATTCTAATCGATCCTGGTTTTATTCCTGCAGTCTTCGTGTCTTCATTTTCTCCTTTGACGTGGGTCATTGTTAATGGGTGGTAAAAACTGTTTATTTGCTTCAAATACTTAACAATTCATTTCCTCCAGAGCTGGTGTTATAACAGAAGTCTAGAAGGCTGGGTACCAAGTGGTCCAGCTTTCACTAAAATTAAGTAAGGTTTTATGAACTAAAACCTGTTACGTCTGGTGATACTAGACTTCTTGTGGTGACCATTGAACAATATGTGCAAATATCGAATCATGATGTTGAAACTAACCTATCGAAATGTCGAAACTAATATATGTGAATTATACCTCAGCTTAAAAAAAAATAAGAAAAGAGTATATTTAAGATTACTTCTAGGGGCACCTGTGTGGTTCAGTCAGTTGATTGGTCTGACTTTTGATTTTGGTTCAGGTCATGATCTGCGTGTTTCATGAGTTCGAGCCCCATGTCTGGCTCTGTGCTGACAGCAAGGAGCCTGCTTGGGATTCTCTTTCTCTTTCCTTCTCTCTCTACTCTCCCCCACTGCTGTTTCTGTCTCTCAAATAAATACACTTAAAAAAAGGATTACTTCTACTTGTCTATTAGCAATGCTTACAGTTTTTAAAAAGTGAATAAAAATCTTTAAAAGATTAAATGTACTTACACGTAGGATTTTAAATTGAAATGTAATTTAAATTTGCTTCTACTTGCAGCAATCTCGTATTTTCATCCTTATTTCTACCAACCACACTGACCGTC
>NC_043702.1:8883852-8925700 GCF_006229205.1 Suricata suricatta | reverse complement strand
AAAAAAAAAAAAACATTAACACCACTGGCTTGCCTAGAAAAGACCAGGTGATTTATGACCAACAAAGGTAGCTGGTGGCCACAGGAATGTCCCAACCATCTCCTTGCCCCTCCCCCACCCCCATATTCCTCGGATCAAGAGCGCTTTGGGAACCCAAGGTGGGCGCCTAGAAAAATACTGACTTGAGTCGTATTTTTGGCCTTCTGCTCTGTGTTCTGCCTCCAATCCCCCCTGAAATCCAGAAATGCTACTTAAATGTGGACACGCATACCTGGAGCAAGCCTCCGCCAACCGCTAAGGGGTCTTTCCTGGGGAGTAAAATAGAAGAAAAATGGAATTCTTCCTTCATGCACCTTCTGCGTATGAGCCTTCTTGTTTTCAGAGCTAAAAATAAATCCAAGGGATTACTGAAACGTTCACCATTTTCTCACCTGAAAAATGACAAGACCAGGCTGTAAACTAAATGATACAAAGACACTATTGCCAGCTTTTAAATGCTATGACACCAGGAATGTTTCTTGCACAGCCACACCCCAGCCCTGCCATTTCGCCATCCTAGTGATAGGGCAAAGGAGAAGAAACAGAAATAAATTGCTTAATCTCTCACCGACTCAGCCTCCTTGTCTGCAAACTGGGAACACTAACTCATAGGGTTGTTTCAAGAATCGAATCAGCCAGCAAAAATAACTGGTGCCTGTAAGACATCAAATGCTAGCTAGGCTTATTTTTATGACTGTCATTATTACTGATTCTATATCAACCAAGGAAATATTTCGGCCAGTATTTTCCCAAGCCTTACTAAAATAAGCAGTCTAGCACATTTTGAGCTACTATAAATTATTCTGTCAAATATATAGCTATGATTAAGTGTACCTCTTTGATTAAAATGTTAGCACCAAAGGCAATGTCATTGAACACAAGATAGTATTTTCAGTTGATAAGGGAGAAAAAGCTAAACATCATATCATGCCAATACCAGTGTAATATTAAAGAAAGCTTTCCAACATCCAAAGGGTTCTAGAGAGAGCTCTCCTAAAGAAGGCTGTGCAATTCAAAGATACTCATGTTTTCTTTTTTGCTGTTGTTAATGTTTATTTGTTTTTGAGAGAGAGAAAGAGCACGTACTCTAGTGAGGGAGTTGCAGAGAGAGAAGGGCATTGAGGATCTGAAGCAGGCTCCACACTGATAGCAGAGAGCCCAATGCAGGCCTCGAACTTATGAACCATGGGATCACGACCTGAGCTGAAGTCAGATGCTCAAGCAACGGGACCACCCAGACGCCACTCTACTCACGTTTTCTATAAACATATTACAAAACGTTAAATAGGAGACTCTGACACATGTCATCTAAGGCTAAAGGAGCATAGACTATAATACAGCACTTATATCCTAAAAATCCCAGCAGCTCACAGAGCAGATCTGGAATCGAGACTGAAGGAGTAAAACCATGGAAGAGCTCATTTCCACACACGGTCACTGAGGCCCGCCTCCTTGATAAAGCACCGATTCACGTCCGTACCTCCAAAATAATGTGCAGATTTCACTCCTGCACAAACCAAGACTCAAGCAGGACTTTTTTGGGGTGTGGGGGTAGGGGCAACTCACTGAACAATTACAGTCTTCGTGGGAGAAGTGGGGAGGACAAGAACATGAAGAAAGTTCTGGAAGAATTACAAAGCCACACCATTTACATTATGGTACCAATAGAGGAAGGTCAGATCTCTGAAACAAAAGTATCAGTACAGAAAAGATGTTAAACAGGAAACACACCAGCATTTGCAGCATATTTGCAACATTTTTCTTCCCTAAAACAATTTTTAAAAATAGGCCCAGTTATTCAAAGACTCTAAAGAGATCATAGACAAAAAGGTCTAGAATGGGAAAAAAGTATAAGCCTACCAGTAATTAAAAATGCAAATTGAGGAACGCCTGTGTAACTCAGTCAGTTAGGCATCTGACTCTTGACTTCAGCTCAGGTCATGATCTCACGGTTCATGGGTTCGAGCCCCACATTGGGCTCTGTGCTGGCAGTGCAGAGCCAGCTTGAGATTCTGTCTTTCCTTCTCTCTCTGTCCCTTCCCTGCTTGCATGCTCTCACTCTCAAAATAAGTAAATTTTTTAAAAATGCAAATTGAAACAAGATATTCACCCCCTTCTCCTCCCCATGGTCCTCTGTTAGGTTTTTCCTGCTAGACCTATGAGTGAAAACATAATAAGAGTTAGGGAGAGGGAGGGAGGCAAATCATGAGAGACTCTTGAATACTGAAAGCAAACAGGGCTGAAGGGGGAGGGGGGAGCAGAAAAGGGGATGACGGTCATGGAGGAGGGCACTTGGGAAGAGCACTGGGTGTTATATGGAAAGCAACTTGACAATAAACTATATATGAAGTTGAAAAAAAAGAAGAAAAAGAAGAAGATGTGGTTTATACATACAATGGAATACTACTTGGCAGTGAGAAAGAATGAAATCATGCCATTTGCAGCAAAGGTGAATGGAACTGGAAAGTATTACGCTGAGTGAAATAAGTCAGTCAGAGAAGGACAGATATCATATGTTTTCACTCATATGTGGATCTTGAGAAACTTAACAGAAGTCCATGGGGGAAAGGAACGGGGAAAAATTAGTTACTAACAGAGAGGGAGGGAGGCAAACCATAAGAGACTCTTAAATACAGAGAACAAACTGAAGGTGGATGGAGGGCTTGGGGAGAGGAGAAAATAGGTGATGGGCAGTGAGGACAGCACTTGTTAAGAGGAGCATTAGGTGGTGTATGTAAGCCAATTTGACAATAAATTATATTTTAAAAAAGAAACAAGATATCCTCTTTTCCTACTTAATGAGCAAAAGCTAATAAATTGATAACTATTACTATATCAAATGTCAGCAACAGTTCAATGAAACAGCTGTTCTCAGTGGTGCCTATCTGTGACGTGAATTGGTAAAATCTTGGGAAACAAATCAGGCAGTAAATAACAAGTGGATTAAAATAGCTTCAGTTTAATATAGAAAAAATTGTAAGTTCAATGTTGAACATCCAATATATATATATATATATATATATATATCTTTTCATGGTAAATTTGGGGAAAACTAAAAGTGTGACATAAGAGAAATGGTTAGGCCAATTAAGGTACAATCACTACACAGAATACTGCAATTATTAAAAATCATAAACTCTCTGAAATAATAGGGGAAAATGTGATAATGGCAGGTTAAGTGAAGAAGGAGGACATAAAATTCTTCCTACACCATGTTATGACTTTATTAAATACACTGACTATCAACAGAGAGTAAACAAAAACTGTAAGAGTTGTATTTGGGTTATGGACAATTTTCTCTTTTTCTTGCCATGGGGTTATCCCACTTTGGTAATGCAAAAATAAGTAAATAAAAGATTGCTTTTGTTTGTTTGCTTTATTGATTTTTGAGACAGAGAGAGACAGACCATGAGTGGGGGAGGGGCAGAGAGAGAGGGAGACACAGATTAAGAAACAGGCTCCAGGCTCTGAGCTGTCAGCACAGAACCCGATGCGGGGCTCGAACTCACAAACCGTGAGATCATGACCTGAGCCAAACGCTTAACCAACTGAGCCACCCAGGTGCCCCAATAAAAGACTTTTTAAGGACTGAACAATTAAAAGAATAAAATTTCTTCAGAAAAGCTAACATGAAGCTGAGGCGATATAAATGATGATTTAAGACTTTAGAATATTAAAAACAAATCCCAAAGATTAAAGATAAAACAAAGGCATAATGTAAAGACTAAAGTTGTGTACACTGGTCCCAAGACCAGCAGGACTGCCTCTGAGCCTGGGTACACGCGCCTACTCAGCAGCCTGCCATCCGACGATTCCCCCCCCCACCCTCTACCCCCCCCTCCACCTAACCCCTCCCCCCCACCCCCAGGAGGGACAGAGCAGATGATAGGCACCCAAGCCACCCTACTTTCTGGCCCTACTGGGCGAAAGCATCCACATCCAACATAGTGTGCTCCATCCAAGGGTACGTGGCCCGCTCTGGACAAGGCTGCCCCTCCCCTAGACTCTTCCTCTCAGGGAACTTAACTCAGGTGGCAGGAGGCCCAAGACCGTGTCCTACTCCTATACCCAGCAGAGTGCCTGAAGCAAACAGGGCCTGACACCAAGGACATCAGCAACTGCCTTTAAAAATGGGACATTAGGCTGGGGGCGCCTGGGTGGTTCAGTCAGTTCAGCGTCCGACTTCCGCTCAGGTCACGATCTCGAGGTTCATGGGTTCAAACCCCATTTTTGGCTCTGTGCTGACAGCCTGGAGCCTGGAGTCTGCTTCAGATCCTGTGTCTCCCTCTCTCTCAGTCCCTCCCCTGCTCACGCTGTGTCTCTCTCTCAAAAATAAACAAACATTAAAAACAATTTAATAGATAAACATTTTTTAAAATGAACAGGACATTACAATATCTGTGCAAGTAAAAATGCCATGAAGGACTCTGAGCTTAAGGAATAAATTATAAATGCCAACCCTCAGCAGGCTGGGACCTTGCCTGCCCTCTAACAAGGGACAACGACACACATGCATGGCCTATGAAAAATGTAAATGATGGTAGGCCAAGCGTGGAAGATATAAAAACTTAAATGTAGACCGTGATTACAACTTTGTTTTCTAAAAATTGAACAGATATGAGTAGAGAATGAGCCAAAGAATGATAATAGCTGTGTTTCAGTTGTGGATTTTTTTCTTTCTTTCTTTTTTTTTTTTTGTGCCACGCTTTCGCTGAAATGGTGCCGCTATCTCACTTTGCAAGGAGGAAACTGTGAGATGGGAGGTAAGATGTCCCCAGTTACGCACTAGAAAAGAGGTAGAACCAAGAATGGAAACCAAGTCTGCTCCCTCTCGGTCTAAAAGTCCCATGTGCCTCTCACCATACTGTTCCAGGATTTCCTCCTCAGTCAACCTGGAGAAATTATTTTTCTCAAGCAGGCTAGGTTGTATTCTGGCTAATCTTGGAAGTAGAGTGATTTTGCCTTTGAATCCCAGAAACATGTACTCAGAAAAGCAATACATTTTATAATGACATAATTACATTTGTTTGGGGGGAAAATATTTTCTTTTTTGAAGTTAGGAAGTAAAGCTCAAAGAGAAACCACTCTTTCTAGAAGAAAACAGATTGGCATTTACTGCCATTTCACAGTCTGGACAGAAATGGGACCTGGGGAATTGCCCGTCTTCTCTGCTCCGATGGCTTCCCAACACTGCTTGCCCAAAGGAGTCTGGGATCACCATGGCAACCTGGCACTGCACCCTCCAGGAGGCAGGGAGGGGGCCTGCCTCGCTTGTCGCTTGTCAGGCTCACACTGGCCCATCTGTTCGCCCTGCTCGCTCGCCTGAAATGCCCTTTCCCTTCTGCCAGTGAAAACCCTCAGGGTCCACCTCAAATCCTTCTACTTCCGCAAGGTCTTCTCCATAACTTTCAAGAACAGTTGTTTCTTTGAACCACATCTTATAACACTTGATTGTCAGCTGAGTTTCGCCTCAAGCTCCAATGTGGCCCGTGCAGCGGTGAGGTTGAAAAACATTCTGTGCAAGGTGCGTATTTGGTCCATTTATACAAAGCCAGCAACACCAATTTTTATCGTAGTGGAAGACTTCTTCACTTCCATACATCTCTGAACACTCTCCCACCCTTCACCCCTCCCCTTCCCCTCTCCCTACCTCCCCACTGCCCCGCAAGTACTGGCTTTTCCCCTGTGAGCCCCTTGACCTCCCCACTAACCCAGCAACTAAGGGATTAATGTTGGGAGCAGCAGGGGACCTCCAGCCCCACTTCTCCCCACCCCCTGCCTGGGTCAGTTCTGCGTGGTCAGATGGGACATCAAGTTGTTCCCCATTCTGACTGTATTCCCTGTCTTTGGAGGCACTGTGGTACAGCAGGAGAACAGTCCCATGTGGCTTAGCAACGTTTGTATATTATTTTTGCTTTTCTTCCTTTATGTTCATGTGTTTTGTGTCTTGAAGTCTTCATATGAGTGAAATCATATATTTGTCTTTCTCTGAATGACTAATTTCGCTTCACATAATATACTCTAGTTCATCTACGTTGTTGCAAATGTCAAGATTTCATTCTTTTTGATCACCAAGTAACATTCCATTGTATATACATACATATATATGTGTGTGTGTGTGTGTGTGTGTGTGTGTGTGTGTGTGTATATATACCACGCCTTTTTATCCATCAGTAAATCAATGGACATTTGGGCTCTTTCCATACTTTGGCTATCATCAACACCACTTTTATAAACATTGGGTTGCATGTGCCTCTTCAAATCAGCACTCCTATATCCTTTGGATAAACACCTAGTAGTGCAATTGCTGGGCTGTAGGGTAATTCTATTTTTAATTTTTTGAGGAACCTCCACACTGTCTTCCAGAGTGTCTGCACCGGTTTGCATTCCCACCAGCAATGTAAAAGGATTCCTCTGAAAGACACTAATATGAATAAAGCCTCTGCACATTCAAGTCTGCACATTAGTACCACCATTAAGTGTCACTGTTTACTTTTCACAGAGGAAAAGGGGTTGGAAGAAGGAGGAAGGAAGACAGTCAAAACAGTAAGGAGAAGAAGAGGTAGGTGGTGCACTGCATAGTGGGACAGTCCCATAGTTTTGGCGAACAGGCTGGACTGCACAATTGACTTTACCCACGGCCAGTTTTAAAACAACCAGATCTTGGGGTGGCTCTGTGGCTCAGTTGGTTGAGCAACTGACTTCGGCTCAGGTCATGAGCTCACGTTTCATGAGTTCAAGCCCAGCATCAGGCTCTGTGCTGATGGCTCAGATCCCGGAGCCTGTTTCAAATTCCGTATCTTTCTCTTTCTGCCCCTCCCCTGCTTCTGCTCTATCTCTCTCTCTCTCTCTCTCTCTCTCAAAAATGAATAAACATTTTTTTAAAAAACCTTTAAAACAGATACAAACCCTTTTATTTCCTATTCACAATGACCATAAAAGCATCACTTCCTTAAATACTCCGTGCAATCAGAATTACATTAATTAGAAGTACCCGGGTGGCTCAGTGGGTTAAGTGGCCAACTC
Organism: Suricata suricatta; assembly: GCF_006229205.1. Lineage (NCBI taxonomy): Eukaryota > Metazoa > Chordata > Mammalia > Carnivora > Herpestidae > Suricata > Suricata suricatta. Next base: position 8,918,635 of record NC_043702.1, on the reverse strand, counting down.
TTACTTCAGGTCAGGTCATACTCTCAGGGCTGGTGAGCTCAAGCCTCACATCTGACAATGTGCAGCCTGCTTGGGATTCTCTCTCCACAAACGCTCTGTCCCTCCTGCATGCAGGTGTGCAAGTGCTAATATAAACTTTAAAAAAAGGATTTTATTAATTGTAACAACACAAAAAGCAATAATTTTCATAGGATTTGCCACACAGTGGGCATTGTTCTGTGCCCTATACATGCATTAGCTTACTTAATCCTCCAAAAAACACTCTGGGGTTTGTTTTATATGAAATATTCTTAAATTATGTGTTTATGTTAAACAGCACTTTGCAAAGCAGGAAACTAAGGCACGGCAAGAGTAAGTAATTTGGTCTCAGTTACACAACTCAGAAAGGCAGAGCAGAGGTTTGAACCCTGGCTCACTGTTTGCAGAGGTTAAGTTCCTCTGTGGCACGCTGTAATTCCTCAGAGATGTAGTCTGCTGGAGCAAAATGTTGGCAGCTGCATATTGAACTTGGCATTTTCCTGAGAGGAGCAAAATGAGAAGAGGTTCCTGACAAAGCCCTGGACTGCACGCACAGTCCTCCCAAGATGGAACAGCTGGGCTCAGTCCCCTAGAACCGGAGTCAGAAGTGTCCTGTGCTCCTCGGCCTTGGCCCCAAGCCAGGCAGGTGCACAGAGCTGCCAAGTCATAGCAGACACCAGTTTCCACTGGGATTCCTATGGGGAGCAATGATGAACAAGACTCCCCCCACCCCCAGGAGGGCGGGAAGGAAAGCAGCCAGAGCCGAGATGGAGTGAATAAGCAAAGGGACTCACAGAACCAGCAAGCACCTGGTGCAAGCCCTGAATCTTACAGCCCAGGAAACGGAGACCCAGAGCGGGGCTTGGGCCTGTCCAAGAGCACAGCTAATGATAAAACTTGCCTAAAGGCAAGTCTCCAGATCTCTGGGCCAACGCTCCCCCAAATGATGCTGCATGAGGACAACTAAAAATGTATGAAGGAGAGAGTGACGTGAACTACTTCCGCTTCCCCAAATCTGTTTCTGTCCTCTTCCCCCACCCCCAGAGCCCATACACGGACAGACGGTTTCCCCGCCTCCCTTGCAGCTGTGAGTGGTCATGTGACAGGGTGCGGCCAATGGGATTGGAAGAGGAAGGCAGGGGCGCCATTTCCAGGAGGAAAGTTTGCAACCTTCTCGGCTGTTCCTACCAGGCGACTAGAGCTGTGCCAGCCTGGGCGAAGCAGCAGAGCTGGCTCTAACCTGTCCCTGCATGACTGGGTGGAGCACACACCTCCCCCGACCCCCAAAACCAAACACTGGCTACCATCATCACCTGGGGCGCACCTGGCTCCACTGCTGTGTTACGAGAAGTAAACGTGTATGAGGAGTCTGGGCCCATGTGTTCGCTTACACATCCCGCGGTAGTTAAGGAGAAGTTCCAGCGGATCTTCCCTGACCCAGCCCTCTAACACACACGCACACACATGCACACACACGCAGTTGCACTATTTAATTCACAAATTGGAAATATAATGGCCGCCCGACTCCACTCCATCAGTTTAGAATTGTTGAATCAAGGATTTAAAGTTACAAAACATAACTACTTTGGGGGGTTTTTTGACAGTTAACTCCTTAACCACTAGTTCAGTTTGATATTAAAAATGCATTACTCCTTTAAAAAATTTTTTCAATAAAAAATAAATTTAAAAAAATGCTTTACTCCTTACCCTTGGCCCACAGCAGTGCGCCAGGCCAGCTCATATCAGCATGCCCATTGCCACATTTTCAGGAATTTTGTGAGCCAGCTGTTAAACACCAGGATTACTAAAAACAAAATTAAACGGACTTACTGTTAAAGAAATCATGTTAAAAGCAAAGTTAATAAATTCTCAAGCCCCATTGCTTCTTAATTATTTTACTACATTTTATTATCATTTATGCTCTTGGAGCTATTTACATCTATTGTGTCTGTATGATGGAAACTCTAGAATGGGGCGCTAGTGCAACCCCTCCACAGCTGCGCATCACGTTGGGAATGGGAGTGAGATTAGCTGTAGAAGGAGTATTTACACCACAGACACTGGCACATTCCACAAATCAGGGCCTTTTTTTTTCCCCCTGGAGGTCAGTTGTTAAATTGTGGTAGGGTCCCTTCCCTAAGGAATGGGGGGGAAATGAAAATAAAACCTCAGGGCCATCTGGCTATCCACCATCCCTCAGGACCTCCTAACATGACATCACTTACTCAGACTGCAAGTTTGTGTGTTACCATAAATGGGGGACAAAGAAATTGAAAATGTATTAAAAACTTCCCCACATGGCCTTCAGGGCTCAGTTCTTCAGGTATGAACCCAACTAAGCCATGCCCGTGCAAATAAAGTTGCTTCCTGGAAAGGAAAACCTCAATGTCACAACTCTCCATGTGAGAATCCCACTATGAAATACTGACCACTGCTCTCAAGAAGAAAAATCAAGCTGGAAAGCCATCCCTTTAATTATTTTAAATAGACATGAAGGCATTTGGCCTTTTGGTTAAAATGGAAATATCAACATTTTTAATTTGTACATTTTACTTAGTTTCTTTCAAAAATTACTAAGATGCTCTAAGAAAATTATTTAATGCTTCCATCACCAAGGCAATAACTAGGATGCCACGTAGAACATATTACCTGAAATTTAAACTCATTATCTATTTTCTACTCAGAATATACACTTGCTAAGTGAGAATTTGTTTTCCTTAAATTAAGAGCAACCCTTTAAAACCAAAAATTAACATGAAATGGAGAAATGTGCAGTGGCTTATATGCTAATTCTTTCCTAATTGATCTATAGATCCAAGCAATCTTAGTTACAATCCTAGCTACAATCCTAACAGGCTTTTTACAGCTAAAAAAATATGGAAATATGTAAAGAACTAAAGAAGTAATAGATTTAAGAAAAGAATGAAGAAGGTTTATACTACCTGATTTCAAAACTATAGGATCATACAGATCACCTAGAATAAGCAAGGCAACATAGTATTGGCCTAAAGACAGACAAGTTGATCAACAGAACACAGTCCAGAAACAAACACATACATATGGTCAACTGATTTTTGGCAAAGGAATTTAATGGAGAAAAAAATACCCTTTTCAGGCAGTGGTGCAGGACAGTTGGATATCCATATGGAAGACATTTCCTGGGTGTTCAACTCTTCAGTCTGTACATTGGGATGCAACATGCATGAGTGAAAGGACAGAAAGAGAAACTTAAAAATATGTATCTTCTGGGGCACCGCACCTGGGTGGTTCTGTCAGTTGAGCATCCAGCTCTTGATCTTGGCTCAGGTCATGATCCCAGGGTCATGGGATGGAGTCCCACATCAGTCTCCGCACTGGGCGTGGATCCTGCTTAATTCTCTCTCTCTCTCTCTCTCTCTCTCTCTCTCTCTCTCTCTCTCTCTCTCTCTCTTTCTCTGGCTTCCTCTGTCCCTCTCCCCTGTTCACTCTTTCTATCTCTCTAAAACAATAAAAACTTAAAAATTTAAATGTGTACCTTCCTATGCAGTATGAATTGAATTCCAATCCAAATATACTGAGATATTGTCTCTTCTATTTAAATAAATTAATCAAATGCAGACTTATTTATCTACTAAGACCTTCATCTATGGCCAAAAGCCTAAAATAAAAGTCAAAATGTTATGTAATAAACACCTTCACTACTACATCCTATAGGCATTTCTTTGGAACAAGCCGTCAGAGACAATTTAGAAAGTTGTGTTGGTAAAATAATCTAATTCAACCCACCACTTCACAGTTCTGAAAAATATATTCCAAAGAAATTAAGTCCCTAACCCAAAGAACCTAAAGCTCAGGGCCAAGTCTTCAGACTTCTGCTCCAGAGATGGATTCTAGCAGACCTCTCAGAGTCTGTGACCACTGTGGCCCACCTACAGCCGAGCCCCTGGGGAATCCATGTGAACTGTGGATTCCCTGAGCCCAGCCTTCCAAACATCAGGCACTAGAAATGGGCCTAGAAGTGGAGAGCACTGATCATGCTCTCCAAGTGGTACTAATGCACACGGAATTCAGGAACCTCTATGACCCCACCATCCAACGAAGACATGCGGAAATGGGAACAGCCTTTGGAAATGACACAGCAGTGTTTAATGACAGCCAAATTATCCTACGCTGTGTTTGCTAGGAGTTTTTTTCACATTTTGAAATGTCTTGCTTGAACGCTCAGGACTTTCAATAAAAAAAAAAATAAGAGCATGGAAGGTAGTTCCTAAATACATTATAAAACTAAAAGTAAGTTTTTCGGGTTCATATTTACATCTGGAAAGTGGCTAAAAGCAAAGCTCGGATAGGACCTGGGCTTCAGCTATCTGCACAAAAACCAAGCAGTTGGCCACAAAAGGCTAGAGCAAGCACATCAAGTGCGATCACACCTGCCGGGACTCCGGGACAGGTCCTCTGATGATGGCCCCAGCCTGGAGCAGGAGTGTGCAGAACCTGCATCTTTCCACTAAGTGACCTGGTTTGCGAGCTCTGGCTTCCTCCTCCAAGGGACAGGCCCCATTTGAAACTGGATCTTAATTACTGACATATATTTATAAAATAGGCCTTGACGAAAAACTACATAAAGAGAAATATCAGCAGAATCCTTCTCCCACAGCCCCAGCTACCGATTTCTTTTGACAGCCTATATGGGCACCCCTGAGATGCACCTCTTAAATTGTAACACTGTGTGGATGCTACTTTAAAAGGTTATAAGACCAAAAACATTATATAAGGCTAACATCAGCCCAGGTGTGTTTTTAGGAGGTAAGTTCAACACAACAGTGAACCTACTGTGGCAGATCTTTGCCTCCATGGTCCCAAGCTCTGATTTGCATGTTTCCAGATTACACTACAATGTGACACTTCCCATTCCCAAAATCATCACTTTGTGGAAAGGATTAATATAGAATTATGCCAAAGCATTTAAAGATGTGTGAATAGTGAGAAAAACATTATCGTTGACTGATACGTGAAGAGAAGTTAGCTGAGCAGTCCCGTAAAAGCCTTCATAGAAATACCTTCTTCTCTGTTCACATCGTGCAGAGGTGCTTATCTGAGGCAATTTCAAGTATTTGTGATAATTTCTACAATCAAGAAATATTTCCAGTCAGTTTATTTTTACTGTCCTTGTCAATCATGGCAAACACGGAGAGAAAGATAAAGACATCAAAACATGCTCTGAGCATCCAGGGGGGGCAAATTTTGTAGAACAATGTGTACAGAATGGAACTGAGGCAATACTAGGAACTGTTGGAAGCTGAAAGGCTCGCCGGGCAGGGCTGGGGACCCAGCAGAAGTTGGAGACCATGAACATGTGGGATGGGTTGTTTCCCTTGGCACACTTGAACAGCCCAGGGTTTGAACAAAGAAGGTCATTTCCTGGACAGATTTGGGTTGTGGTTTTGCTGAGCTGGTACAGCAGAACATCCAAAGGGGAAAAAGAGCCAAGAGGATAGGCAAGTGATTGGTTCAAGGGCTGGATCATGGGAATTGAATCAACAGGCAGGAAAGAAAGATAAAAAAGAGTTGTCTTAGGTCTGAGAGGGGCTGAGTGAGAACAAATAAAGCCTTCAGGGGCACAAGGTGAAGGACAGATGTGGTGAGGAAGAGTGAGTGGGGAGCAGGGGATGCACAGCAACAGAATGGATGCGGGTGTTGGACTTGCAGATTCCGGAAGTCAACGGTTCAAGGGCAGACTGTCTGGGACAAGGTCCTGGGTGAGAAAAGCTGAAACAGAGTGAGTGTGAAGGGAGATGTCGCCAGAGAGACAGAGACACAATGAGGCTGGAGAGTCAGATGGGCTTTCCAGAAGCACCTTAGATGAAATCCATTGATACTGTGATTTGAGTGGAGAAGAAAACTAAACAGACATGAAAGATGTTGAGGAATACAGTATGTGACAGAGTAGGGTCAATGGCACAACAAGCCTCCAAAAATTACAATTTTGTACGCAGATATGAAAGAGCAATCTTTTCAAGTTACCCTGGGAATCTAAAAGAATGTTCTCTCTCCTTGTATGTCCGCCTCTCCCTTTCACACACACACATGTACACACACTCTCTCACTCATTTACCAAGTTAATATCAGGCCCCAGATCTGTGACCCTTGGGGCTTTTTTCCCCAACTTTACTGAAGTATAATTTACAAATAAAATTGTATATATTTAAGGTGTAAACCATGATGATCTGATACATGAATACATTGTGAAATGATACTAAAAGGTATACATTTAAGGCATACAATGAGGTAATCTGATACACGTACAAATTCTGAAATCATCAGCATTAGCATTAGCAATATGCATTAGCATATTACCTCTTCACATCACCACCACTTTTCCTGATGAGAACACTTAAGATCTTTCTTAGCAAATTTCAAGTATACGATACAGTATTATCAACTACAGTCATCATGCTGTACATTAGATCTCCAGAATTCATTCACCTTTCAACTGGAACTTTGTACCCTTTGACTAACATCTCCCCATTTCTCCAATCCTTCCATCCCTGCCGCCTACCAGTCTACTCTGTTTCTAGGAGTTTAACGTTTTCAGGCTCCACAAATAAGACGATCATAGAGCATTTGTCTGTCTCTCTCTGGCTTATATCACTTTGCATAATGCCCTCCTGTTCATCCATGTTTTAACAGATGGCAAAATTTCCTTCTTTTTTTAAAATTTTTGAGAGAGAGAGTGAGCATGCACAAACAGGGGAGGGGCAGAGAGAGGGAGACAGAATCTGAAGCAGGCTCTAGGCTCTGAGCTGTCAGCACAGAGCCCAACATGGGGCTTGAACCCATGAACCACGAGATCATGACTTGAGCCCAAGTCAGATGCTTAACCAACTGAGCCACCCAGGTGCCCCTAAATTGTCTTCTTTTATGTAGCTGAATAATATTTCATCATATGTACCACATCTTCTTTATCCATTGATTCACCAACAGACACTTAGGTTATCTCCATGTCCTGGCTGTTGTGGATAATACTGCAATGAACATGGGAAGGCAGCTGTCTCTTTGAGAGACTTATCTCATTTCCTTCAGATACGCTTCAGAGTTTTAAATCCAACACCCCACCAGATAGGGGAGCAGGGAACCCCATTGTTGGTCCCCCGATCCATCAGCAATATGGCACCTCTCATGCTGGGAAAAATGAAGCAGATAATTAATGCTATATAAATGGCCCTCCAAGACAACAAACAAAATCAAAACCCACGTTTGGAAAACCATGAAGATGTTCTTCTGAGACATTTGAATGTTTCTTGTAATGAAAATTGGGAAATAAAATTCTGCATTTCTGTGAAGGAAAAGGTTGGTCTCCTCTTTACTAGTCAGCTCCCCCTGGTGCAATACTGATTGGCACGGCGTGCCCTGTGATGTCTATGGACCACAGAGGCATGGCCAACCCTCCACACTCGGGAAATGTGAGGACGGTGCATCAGGACAGGGGTGGGGGAGGAGGACACACAGTGGCGATAAAAAAAAAAGCAGCAAAAACATGAAGAAATATGATGACAAAAATTTCACTTTTACCACTCTTAGTTTTTTTAATCACTTTTTTATTGTATTAAACATAGTTTATTACCTTATGTTAAAATTCTAACTGTATTAAATTGTGAACTCATCTTTAAATAAACTTTCCTAGGCGTGGGTGCCTGGGGGCTCAGTCAGTTAAGTGTCCAACTCTTGATTTTAACTCAGGTCATGATCTCACAATGGGATTGAGCCCCACATCAGACTCTGCACTAACAGCATAGAGCCTGCTTGGGATTCTCTCTCCCTCTCTCGCTGCCCCTCCCTCCTTCTCCAAATAAATAAACACTTAAAAAAAATAATAAGTGAATGAATGAATGAATGACCTTTCCTAGGATTGGGGATAAGTCTGGATTCAAAGGTGAAAGGCACCTGACACCCTTTGCTGTAGCTTCTATGGAAATCACTAACATTTCCTTAAATTCTGGGCGGTTGTCAGTCCCCAAAATTATGTGCACATTTACCTCAGGAACAATTCACCAGAGGGCGTATCCGTCTTCTCTAACAAAGAGAAAGCCCTTATACAGAGTTATTAGGAAGTGTTAAAAGTACATCAATCCCGAAGCACAGTAACAGACACTGGGTGAAAATACTGTGGGCAAAAAGCAAGGGCAGAAGGTTAGATTGGCCTATTGGGCCTAAATGTCAAGATTCCACAAGGTCAGTGACTTTAGAAAACACAACACAACAAAGTCTCCAGCAGAGAAACATGACTGTGGCTGTGTGGCTGACCTTAGCTTCTGACCAAAGAGGCACATGCATGCTCTCCCCTCAAACCCGTGTGGGCACAGAAGTGGCATGCCTTGGCATGAGCCTGGCCCCTTCCATGAGTAGACTTTATAAAAACTGCCCCAGCCGTGTGGCTCACCTGGGGACAGAACTTGCAGCCCTCCTCAGTAGATGTTTGCAATAACATCAGAAGTCTCTCCCAACATCACACCAAGTCCACTTCGGGGCATAAAAAGGCCCTGTATATGTAGAGAAGTGAACTGGATGGAGTATTCCAACAGTGGTCCGAGTGGCATCAAGTCAGTGAGAGCATTACTTACTTACCACCTGAGGCCTTAGAGGGCAGTGGGAGCACAGAGGATATGGGAGCTTAAAAATAATAACAAGAAAATCGGAGCGTGGCCTCAAGACTTCCTAGCTGGGTGGTCTTAGGCAAGTGAGAGCCTCCATGGGCCCGCTTCCCAGAGAGGGCTGTGATGGGGCCGTCCTGAGGTGTCTCTGAGTGAGGGGGAGCAGGGGTGAAGGAGCCTTTGTAGTCTGGGAAGCCCCAAGCACTAGGAATATCCAGAGTGGGGGCAGGGGCAATGCAGCAGACAGGAGCACAGATCCCACAGACAGTCCCGCAGCTTTCCAGCTGTCTAACCTCGTGAAGGTCACTTTAGCATACCGTGCCTCAGTTTCCTCACTGGTAAAATGGGGAGCATGACAGCGAGAGTGACAATGCCCACTCTGTAGAATTAAGTTAAATCCACAGGAAGTGACTGAGTCTGGAAAACGGTCAGGAGCTGCGGGCGTCGGCTGTCTGTCATCGTGGGTTGCCATGTTGTCTCTGTATCATTGTGTTCTTTCCTTTCCTTCTTTCCAAACTAGTCTTTCGTTTTGTGACTTTTTCCTAATTTCTCAATGTCAATTATCTTCCTAACTTCCCAGATGACAGCAGCCCAGTCTCCTCCCAAAGAACCTTGAAGGGCAAGAGCCATGTGAATGGCTCCCATATCTAGCTCAGCGCTTTGCACGAAGCAGTCACGCAGCGAATGCTCACGTGACCTGCATCTCCACTGAGCATCGCCTCGGCGCCATTCATCACGGGGATTCATGAAGATCCAGAGGATGCCGACCCCAGGACCAACCCCAAATTTGCCTTCGAGTTTCCCAAAAGTCACTAATGGCTACACTTTGCCTAAACACCTATACCCGTCAAGTATGATGGTTGTCTTAATTTCTGAAAAGAGAGTTTTATTTGTCAGTATTGAGGTGCTTCTGAACTCAGTGATCAGCGGGAAGCCACAGGGGCAGGGTTCTGGGGTCGTCTGTTCTGACAGCGAAGAATAGACTATGACTTGGGTCATCAGACACAAGTGGGGGGACACTTATGCTAAATCTATTTTTCCAATATCTAAAATGTAATAGACTTTCAATAATAGTAATTGTTATTATACTCCCTATGAATCTTGTTTTGTGAAATGGAGAATGATCAGTAACTGCTGGAAGGTGCAGAATGTGGTAGTGACATAAACAGAACTAAATCCAGACACTCTGTGTGGCACCAGCCCATGGGGTCAGTGTTGAAGGAGCCGTGGCACTCAGCAGGGCCCACAGCAGGAAAAAAAATGTTTAAAAAAATTTTTTTAAGTTTTTTAAATTTATTTTTAGAGAGAGAGACGGACAGCCTGAGTAGGGGAGGAAAGAGAGAGAGGGAGACACAGAATCCAAAGACAGGCTCCAGGCTCTGAGCTATCAGCACAGAGCCTGATGCAGGACTCAAACCCACCAACTGCAAGATCATGACCTGAGCTGAAGCTGGATGCTCAACCGACTGAGCCACCCAGGCACCCCCAGGAAAAAAATGTTTAAAGCATTTTATATTGGTCTGCACACTGAGAGGGCAAGAAGCCCAGGATATTTGCTATGAAAACAGTAAGTTGCAGTTAAAGAACAGGATGGAAGTTCTGTTCGATGACATTGTAGGTCCATTTTAACCTGTCCATCTGGGATCACACAAGCACTTAAAGGTCCTAGAAAGAGGCCATCCATTTTGTACCAATCGAATTACAATGTTTTTTAGCTACTTCAAATATCTCTCAATATTTAAACGTACCTGCTGTGTAGATAACTATGTAATTTATCATCTACACCAAGATATATTTTTTTAAACAAGGATCCCTTTAGAGTGAAAAAGGTCCAATTTTTCAAAAATATTTTATTGATTTTTTTTATCCTCTCCCTCTCTCTCTCTCTCTCTCTCTCTCTCTCTCTCTCTCTCTCTCTCTCTCTCTGTCGGAGCCATCTTTAAATCCTCTCCCTCTCTCTCTCTATCTCTCTCAGAGCCACGGAAACTAAGAGAGACTCGGTTTTTTGCTTTTTGTTTTTTTCCTTTCCCCCATTGCAATCGCGATCCAGACTGGGGGTGGGGACTCCGCAATTGAGTCTGTGAAGGTGCGCATTTTACCTCCTGCTGCTCATTTCACCTCAGGCAGGGGCGGAGCCTCTGAGAGCAGACTCCAAGACTTACCCCATCAAACCAAGCCTATCCACCAGAGGGAGCTATTGATTTTTGAGAGGGGTGGGGAGAGGGAGGCACAGAAGCCAAAGCAGGCTCCACCTCTGAGCTGTCAGCACAGAGCCCCATGCAGGGCTGGAACCCATGAACGCTAGATCATGACCTAAGCTGAAGTCGGATGCTCAACTGACTGAGTCACCCAGATCCGCCAAAAGAGGTCCTATGAACCATTACCAGGAGGCAAATCAGGAAGTATGGTCACCCTGCAGAGTTAACCTAATCCTGCTACCATTTTGAGCTTCTCTCATTCAGTCAGTCAAATATCTCCTCAGTGCTGACCTTGTGCCAGACGTGGGCAAGGCGCAGAACAGGGACGAATGAGCAGTCACTCCTCTTGGCATGCAGACACAGCCATCATGAAGCATTCATGGCACAGCGTGCGGTCGGGGCCGGCACAAACATGGACACAGTCCTGGAAGACACGGCTGGGGCCGAGAGAGCTAATCCTCCCCAAAGCCATCAGCCAGAATCCATCTTTTAGGCACTTTGTGGGGAGACCAAGGGGGTGACCAAGGCCTTGGCAATGTGGATTCCGATCCTTTTTCTGTTGCTGCCCATATCTGTAACCAGGCAGCACCTCTCTCTCCACTCCCTCTCTCCTTTCCGTGCCTTCCCTGAAAGCGCCAGCGGTTTCTAACAACCATCCCTGGGTGAGGATTATTCTCACCTCCTAACTCCAGGACGTTACCACCAGGAGTTGTGATGACAAAGCCTCTACAAGCGCAGACTAGTGTGCTGCTTGAATTGCCAAGAAAAGTCTATTACAAACAATAAAATCGCCCAAATACTATGACTTGGAAAGGCACTGGAAAGCCAGATGGCCTCCAGTGTGAAACAAATAGTGTGATCCCAGTTCAGTTCAGAATCCCAAATACCAAAACCAATTGAGAACATAACCGTCGAGCTGTTTTCACATCTTGCTGATGCTGACCGAGTACATTACGCTTAGCCATGCAATTGTGCAGATGACATAATTTGTGGCGGAAAAGGCTGACCAGCCATCTTTGAGTTACTAACGGGAGGGACTAAACACCTGATGGTTGCTTGTTATGTAACATTACACTCGGGTTTTCTGAAGGAACAGAAATAAACAGCATGAAAGCAACCAAACTGTACAGGTGTTTTGGCACACGCATTCAACACCTGCTTACTGAACACACACCCCATGCCAGGCATGGTCCACAGTGAACCAGACAAGCTCCCCGCTCTCATGGAACTTTCGGCAATAAGCCAGAAACAACAGAGAAACATATATTAAATATTTATACCAAGTAATGCTTGGTAGTAGAAGAAAAATAAAATGGGGGAGAAGTGGCCAGAGGGCTCCACAATGGCCTCTCTATGTGAAGAGAGAAACTGAATGCAATGAGAGAGGAAGTCATGTACTGATCTGGAGAGAGAAAATCAGGCAGCAAGGACTTTATTTCACTTCCGTAAAAAATAATCATCCCAAAATTTTTTTCAGAACTCAGTTTTCCCACCTGTGTCTACCTACGCTAATGTTAACGTGCATTTTGAGATTATTCATATCACTGCAGTGGGATTATAAAGTAGGAAACACTTAGAGAAAGCATCTGAAAACACGTATCGAACGTTATTATAATTATAATTGCTTGGCTCAGTAATGCTATTCCTAAAAATGTACAGGGAGAATGTATTCAGAAATGCGCACAAAGATTTTTATATAGGGATCTCTACGGATATCTACATCAGAGACATCTACAATTTATAACAGCAAGAAATTGGAAATGACCTCAAAGTCTAAGGACAGAAGGAATGAGAAATGTATTACAATACGTCTGCATGATGAAGTATCAGCCAACAATTAAAAAGCAAGTTTCGTACAATATTTAATGACATGCAGAGATGCTTGTGAGAATTTTAAGGAGGAAGGTGGGGTATAAAAGTGTTTACATAAGCGATTCCAGCTTGAAGTTGATGATGTATTTGCATATACATATAACCAATATTCTGGGTTGGGTGATTACCAGTGACTCATTCTCTTTCACCTCTCTAAATGTTCTCATTGTTCCACAAAGAGTGGGATTTACATTTCTAAGAAAAATTAGAAATTAAAGAATTAAAAGTATACAACTTAGGGGAGCCCAAGTGGCTCAATCAGTTAAGCATCCAACTATTGATATTGGTTCAGGTCACCATCTCATGTTCATGTGTTCAAGCTCGGCATTGGGTTCTGTGCTCACAGTGCAGAACCTTCTTGGGATTCTCTCTCTCCCTCTGTCTCTGCCTCTCCCCCTTCGCTGTCTCTCTTTCTCTCAAAATAAATTTAAAACCTCTTTTTTTTTTTAATGTTTATTATCTTTTAGAGTGAGACAGAGCACCAGAGGAGGAGGGGCAGAGAGAGAGAGGGAGACACAGGATCTGAAGCAGGCTCCAGCCTCTGAGCTGACAGCACAGAGCCCGACACAGGGCTTGAACCCATGAACCATGAGATCATGACCTGAACCCAAGTCAGACGCTTAACCAACTGAGCCACCCAAGCGCCCCTACTTTTAAAACAGAAGTATACAACTTTATATCATTGCATATAATAAGAAGTTGCCTACAATCAGAAATGTATTCTGTTCTCAGGAAAATTTAGGGTGTAATTTTAGTGTAGCAGGGAAGCACTGAGTTCTTCAACTTCATTCCTGTGTTTGCATTTTCCCCTTCCTATTTATTAGCCTGGACACCTTCCCATCAACCTGGATAGAGGATTGAATCATAATCACATGTGTATCCTGAGGGCCTAGAGCAGTATGCGGCGCATAGCAGGTGCTCAGTAAATGTCAACTTAATCATGTAAAGTTACAAGTCAAAGCAATTAGTCCTTCTACTTAGAATCTTTACCCACTGTGTTAATGGAGATTATTGCTTTTTCTTTAAATCAAAGAGTGTACTATTCTTAAAGTAACACACTGTTCTGAATTCTGATTCAAGATTTAGGGCTTTCTCTTTGCAAAATATTCGAGGGCTTGAAGTCACTGGAGGCTTATTTGTGCTGCCTGGAGTGCTGTGCTGAACCGGCCCAAAGTCACCGCAGGGACTCCATTTTGTCCCTCCTTTTGCATTACTACACTCCAAAGACGTTAAATGAGCTATATGTTTTAGAATGTTTCGTTTTCTAGAGAATTTTCTTTTCAGTCCCTGGTCTTGTACTGGAAACTCTAAACATATGCACAACAGTCTTCATGACGATCAAAGCAAGTTTTTTAGCCGAGCCTAAATGGTAAACATCTCTACATATATGCCCCAATTAGCTACGACCTGATATATTGTTTGTCTCGGATTCAAACACAAAGCAAACAGACATTTCCTCGAATAGTGCACTTTGCCCCGGAATAACTCATCCCCTATATTCTCACTGTTCTGAACACCTTTTTTTTTAATTTGCAAAATCTTCCTCTGCTCCAAATGTGCTTGCCATTCTAGCAGGCTGCTCCAACCCACGGAGAACGTGTCTCCGCAAACCTGTGTCAGGAGGCCAAGATCCATGAATGAAGCATATGCTGCCCTGAACTCATTAGACCTAACAGGTCGCTGACACTTGTAATTCTTTCCTGTCACAGAGACCAGGAGAGAAGAGGGGGTGAGAAAAGGCTGGAAGGCAGAGGCAGGTTAAAAGGGTCTTGCCAACTTTTCTAATCCACAGTCATTCCAGGACGTGTTCCTACGGCAATCAGAAAACAGCATTTTCTTTATTTTTTTTTTCAAGGAAAAAAAGCTCACATCAAAGATTGACTACAAAGACGCTTTGGGAAGTCTGACTACATAGTTATAGGCTTATCAGTATTACTTATTAAAATATGTTCTCTCCATAGGAGGGAGAGCATTAAGTATGTAAAGCATTACTTCAAAATGACTTTTATCCAGTTATAAGCGGATAGATGCTAAACAGCTAACTCACTGGGAAAAAAAATCCTGTTTTGTAGCATTTCCAACTTCTGTGTTGTAACTACTGCCACCATATCCAAACTTTAGCCACCAATGTGATGTCACCGAATGCCGAGTTTGGGGGAGGTACGTAGGGTCAGCTCCTGCAAGCCAGGACAAGCCACCTCAGCACGCCACTGATTTCGGCTAAGAGCATCATGGAATTATACCAGAACTTGGCAAATGAGATCATCACAAGGAGAGTTATATTTATATCCCGCTACATGACAATGGAACATTTCTAGCTCCCGGGGTCATTATACTTCATATAGAGAGACAGAAAATTATCCTTAACCCTTCCCTTCGGCTGGCTCATCTCACTCTTAAGGAATAGCATCAGGGGGCACCTGGTGGTTCAGTCGGTTGAGCGCCCAGCTTCACCTCACGTCACGATTCCACTGTTGTGGGTTCAAGCCCCACGTTGGGCTCTGTGCTGACAGCTCAGAGCCTGGAGCCTGTCTTCAGATTCTGTGTCTCCCTCTCTCTCTGCCCCTTCCCTGCTCACACTGTCTCTGTCTCTCTCGCTCTCTCTCTCTCTCAAAAATAAATAAAACATTAAAAAAAATTTTAAAGGAATAGCATCAAAACCGCGAGCTGAACTCCCAGGTGAACTCTACCGCACACAGAACAAATTCAGATGTTGGAGATTCAACTCTTTACTCCGGCTTCTTCTACTCCTAGTGAAAAATGCAAATGCCACACCCCCACTAAGCTCTTCTCATTTACTCATACCATAGTGTGAATGCAGCATCTGAGCCCAGGTCTCCACGGCAGCTCAGGAAAGACAGAAGGAAGGAGTGTCCTCTACTCTATACTTCAGTGGGAACAACCCAGACCAAAGGGAAAGGGTTTTCAAATGAAATTGCATTTCCCCTATTTGGCAACCTTGCCTAGGGCTAGGCTGCAGCCTTCACCCTGCAGACTCTGTCAGGACAGAGCATCTTGGAGAAAAGGCCAGATTTGCAATACTGGGTCCTCCTTCCTGAGGTGTGACATCTTCCCATGAAATCCCCGCCTTCCTGCTACCAACCTTCCATGAACCAATCACCCCACCAGCCCCTAAACATCACCTGCTTTCGCTCTTGGTATATGCATTGCCTGGTACCTCTCACCTGCCAAAATGTGCTCTGCCTGCCTGCTTGGGTCACCCAATGACCATCCACGGTGACGTCCAAGCTGGTGCTTACTTCACCTGATAGTCCCTTCCTCTGCAGGGGCCCCTGTACCCCAGTTCTCAAGAGCTCTGGACCCATTGCTGCACACAGCCTTGCAATGCTTTCTCTAGAATCTCTGGAGCCTGGGATGTAGTGCAGGGGGCACACGCCAGGTTTGCTTTCTTGTTTTCCACATGTCCTTTGTCTGGAATGAGCGCCAAGAGTTCCCTCGGGAGGGCTTAGGGGAACTGTCAGCCTGGCCCCACAGGTCAGCCATGTTCTGCCTCTCCCAAGTGACTGGAGGACAGAGACTGAATTGGCCCGAGGGTGGCTCCAGAAAGGACAGTTCTCCTACCTCCCAAACCCACCCTGGCTCCCCCTTCTGCCCAAGGTGCACTGCTCCGTGGGCCACCCTGTGCCTCCCAATCAATTTCTGTTGTGCATAAATTTAACAAGAGTCCATCGGTTGCTTTGCAACTTGAAAGGCTCTAATTGCCAAAAATGAATTTATGGATGACTCGCAAACAGATAACGGGAGTCGAGTCTTAATCTGTGTTTTCCTCCAGTTCGCAGAGAACATCTGAGTGTCTTCTCCACAAATCAAACCCTGGAATCGCTCTCTTTTTTTCCCCCTCTGCAGGATCTCAGGACATTATCGCGATCTCAGAGAAAGCAGACTTGCAGGAGGAACAGTAACCCTTGGGTGCTCTGGGGTAGAGAAGGACCTGGTCAGGTCTTAGTCTGTCCTTCTGCCAAGAGTCTCTGCCTCAGCTGCTCTCTGGGGTCTGGTTTAGGTAACTCAGCACGAGGCAAATGAGGAGAAAAGGCAGCACATTTTTGACAGGACACAAACGGAGGGTTCTTTTATTCCCAACAATGAATTAGCACACTATTCAGGGGATCTCAAGGACTTTCCATAGGTGACAGCTCAGAGTAAGTCCCTGAATTTCAAAAGGGATCATGAGGAAGCAACAGGCAATGAACGGGAGGCTGGACAAAGCAGCATGCATAGGAGCACAATCCCAAACAGAACAATTCAAGCATCCAAATGCCAACAATCACAACGCTCTGCAGATTCAGCAGTGGAGGGGGGCAAGGAAGTCAGGTGCCCTGATGATAGACAGAAAATCAGTGGGGAACATAATGGATTTGTCTCAATTAGAAAAGGGAAATGATGGACATTTGACATCCTAGCTATTACTGGTCATTACTGTAGCATTTCAAAAAAAGGGGGGAAAAACTGTACTCAAGGAGATTGACTCGATAGAATCAAAGAGCTAGAAGAAACATCAAAAGAAAAATAGAGTCCTGCCCTCGCCCCCCGCAGTCAAGAATGATTTAAAATTAAATCCGTGAAAAAGGCAGCAGCAAGAAAAGTGAATGGAGCATGAGGTCTTGAGTCCAGAACACCGGGTTCAGACTCAAGTTCCGCCATGACCGGTGAGGTGGGTGGATCAGGCTTTTCCTGCTGCTCCAAGACCTCCTTCTCTCATTCCTTACCTGCGAAAGGATTTATTCTGCAGGCTAAATGAGATCGTGTGTAAAAACAACTCAGACATTATTCTCAGCCAGCACGCTAGGTGCACATATCGGGGACACCATGAGTGACAATGAACCATGGCCGGTAAACAAATCTCTTCCATATTATGTGAAAAAGACAGGTGGGAGAAAAGAAGGGCCATAATTATTATCAAATGTGAGTCGGTGAGCATGAAAGAGGTGACCTGACCCCTGTCCCTCCAGCATCTCCAGGGACAGAAGAAAAGTATCAGGCAGGAAGCAGCATGTGGAAGACAGCAGATATTATGAGCTCAGAGGCAAGTGAAAAATCGATTCTTTTCCAGCCTCACATCTTGTGTGTTGTAGGTGTGAAGATACAGTAATCGATGTTGAGCTTTCAGCGCACCTAAAAATAGTTCTTCACCTGCTGCTGCTTTTTCCATTGGTTACAAAGGCTATTGTTTGTTTCAGCAGATGGAAAAGAAGCTGCTGGAAGCTGTTCAGGCGTGCAAAGGGAGCACAAAGAGGCAGCAGCAAGAGTAGTATGTTAATGAGTGGGGTCGGGGATGATTAGCTCAATTGGTAACACAAGATCTTTCTTCTCCCTGGAATTTGTTAGAAGAATTCTGATCTAGCCACTCGCTGCCAGCATGCTAATAAGGACTTGTGTTTCACGGGGCATGGCAGTGAGCGTTTCCATTAGACTGAGTTTCCATTAGCTTCTGTGGTCTTTCCCATCACACTCTGCAAATGCAAGCTGTCTCTTCACGTGTAACATGGCACCCAGCAGCACTTAGATCCCGGGTCAGAGGTCTGCAGAGAACATCATCTGCCATTTTGGCTTGGGAGGCAGCGCCCAATCCCGCGAAGGATGCGGGGCCAAGGCTGAGGCATCTTCTGAGAAGAGCAGTGCTGAAGGCCATGGCCGCAGATCCAGGTTTCTGTTTTAGCAGAGTTGAGGGCCACTGGCCCCAGGCCAGCTGAAAGCTCACCACTTCTCTTCAGCCACTTGCCATAAAAATAAAAGGTACATAGATTCTCCAATCTCCACAGCTATTTTTCTCTGTGGCTGGCCAGCATCTTTTCTTCCTCACTGTGTTTTCTTTTTGCAAATCTATGAGCCGAGGATGGCTAGATTTTGGACAATTGTGATCGCTGCCCCACCTTCCATGGCTGCCTGCCCAACCCCGGGACTTCCGCTCCTTTCCTGCTGTATCTGAGCCGTTCAAATGGACAAAAAAAAATATTAATTGAGGCTCATTTTACATTAAACTCCACTTCCATCACCACGAAGAGATAATGGGATAAGATCAGCTGCTTTTAAGCAAATCCATCTAAGACTGTGATTTTTTTCCCCTTTTCATGTCATGTCTTGACATTCATAGTCACATACAACCTTCATAAGCTTCATACCATCTGGTTACCCCAAGAGGAAGTATACAACACAGGAAAAACACAGAGAGTTAGGACAGGCTATGGTCAAAAACGTTGGTGCACAGTTACAATGCTGCAAAATGCCAAAGAAAATTACAAAAGTCATAAGGCAGCTTTGGCAATCTTAAATCCATATTTGGAGGGGTTTAGGCAAAGGGTGTGAAGAGGTTTGGTCTTATTTCAGTATGGATTTATTACAAAGGTAATAATGCCGAAGGAGAAAAGCAGCAACTTTGGAAATCTCATCCCTAGAGCATATTGTGTCTGGTTTATTACCAACGGTTGAACCTTTGCCTGAGACAGTCCTAAATTCCAACTGCTACCTGGCTCTCAAGTCCTGCTTAGCTCACATGTCAGAGAAGGCTCAGATCTAGGATTGGAATGGAAGGTTCACATTCCTACAACAAGATCAAGTAAGTCTTAGCTATAGAAACTACCGTCAACTTCACATATTTAACATCTTTGAGGTCAGGTCAGAATATCCTGGGAAGCCACTTGAAATTTAGCCTGAGGTCACGTTAACCAAAATACCAGCATGTCACTTTTCACAAGTGAAAAGTTTTGACTTTATGGTCTCAAATGCTACAAGGAAAAAACAATCTACATTTTAAAAAATAGCAGAAGAAGCATCATTAAAATAGCATCTGGCAATTAACATCTTTCAGATACTGGTACTGAGATAAATCTAGGAGAATGAAAATTTTACTGACCTAGTTTTTAAAACATTGCCCAAATCCCAGGAAATTTCCTCATCATGCTATCGCACTCATGAAATGTAAGGTGGACCCATTATCACCATCGAAACCTTCCAAGTTGCACAATATCTTTACTCAAACATTAATGCACTGCATAATCAAGAATAATCAAGAAAATAGAATCAAATATACAAATAAATAACAAAAACTTTAAGTTAAACATTTAAAAGGAAGCAAGAGAAATGAAATCAAAGGAGGGACTAGTAAAAATAGGAAATAAAGTGTTAGTAACTAGACTCAGAAAAGCATCTCAAAAGAATGTCAAGGGGGGGGTGGGCAGGCATAGCCATTTAAACACCAGCAGATCCAGAGAAAGAAAAATTTCACAAGGTCTTTGCAAACCTTACATCCAGAGCTACAGAAGCAAATAGGAGACAGAAGGTCTAAATGAATAAAACAAAGAATATATAATTCGTAGCAAAGAGCATATTTGGTGAGCATTTTTGCTCCTAAAAAAAAAAAAACACCAACAAGTTGGTTTAACTTGGGGTGTATAAAAAGAACTAAGAAGTGCACTGCAGTGAACTGAAGGGTGCCCCCACAAATGAGGTCTATGTTTGCCCCTCAGAACCTATAAACTGTGACCTTATTTGGAAAAAGTGTGTTTGCAAATGTAATTAAGAATCTGGGGAGGTGGCACCTGTGTGGCTCAGTTGGTTAAGCATCCAACTCTTGATTTCCACTAAGGTCATGATCTTATGGCTCATGGGTTCGAGCCCCATGTCAGGCTCTGTGCTGACATTGCACAGTCTACTTGGGATGTTCTCTCCCTCTCTCTCTGTCCCTCCCCCACTTGCGCACACTCTCGATCTCTCTCAAAAATAAATAAACATTTTTTTAATTAATTAATTAATAAAGGATCTGGAAAAGAGCTCATCTGGATTAAGATGGGTCCTAAATCCAATGACAAGTCCTGAAAAGGGAAGAGAAGGGGAGGGGAGGGGAGGGGAGGGAAGAGAAGGGGAGGGAAGGGAGACAGACACAGAGACACAGGAAAGGCCATATGAAGACCCACATGAAAGGAACACTGAGAACTACCAGAAGGGAAAAGGCAGAGGACTGTGCCCTACAGGGTTTGGAAGAAGAGGGACCCTGTTTACACCTTGCTTTCTGACTTCCGGCATTCAGAACTATAAGACAAAACATTACTATTGTTTTAAGCCACCAAGTTCAAGGTGATTTGTTACTGCAGTCCTAGGAAACTAATACAGGCACCTTGGCCATTTAAAGAAGTAGTTGTAGAAAGTCATCCTGTGTCAGGATTACTACGAATAGCCTGTGGTCTGGTGGGAAGCAGAAACTTCTGAATTAAAGAGACCTAGGCTGAATCCATAGTCTGTCAGTTACTCACTGTGTGACCTTGGACATGTTTCTTAGCCTTTCTGTGCCTCAACATCATCTCTAAAAAGGTAGGTGGTTAAAAAAAAAAAAAAACCGTGCCTGCCTCACAGTGTTGCTGGGAGTAAGTGAGATCATCCCTGTGAAAGAACATGGTGCAGGGGGACAAATGGCAAGATTCATTCCTTAAACCAAGTGGGGCCTGAGCTCCAACTCAGTGCCAACTCAGTGTAGGGGGTGGAGATTGGAGAATGAGTCAGAGAGGAGCTCACTGCTAATGACATCTAAATCTTTGATCCTGTTCTTCTCGGTAAACTTCTTGTCAATAACTAAAATAATGCCAATGTCTTGAGATCCACACTTCTATTTATAATACTTAAAATTATCAACTTCATCCTCACTATCACACCAAAGCCCTTACTCATTAATTCTCCCAGGAGGAGTATAATTTCAGCAACTGTGTTTTTTAGATATTTTGATGCCCTGCAGCTATGAAACTGTGCAATTCATTTACTTTTTGAAAAACCTGAAGGCAATAATTTTTCAATTTCAGCATTACACGATGTAAGTAACAAAATAAAAGTCATTATCATATATTTATCCTGATGATGTTTTATCATTCTTAGCTAAATAATAGTCAGCATTCATTCAAAAACATTTTTTAATGTTTATTTATTTTTGAGAGACAGAGATAAATGGAACAGAAGCAGGGGAGGAGCAGAGAGAGAGGGAGACACAGAATCTGAAGCAGGCTCCAGGATCCGGGCTGTCAGCACAGAGCTCAATGTGAGGCTTGAACTCATGAGCCATGATCTCATGGCCTGAAACAATCGGACACTTAACCAACTGAGCCACCCACGTGCCCCCAAGTGTTTGCTTTTGTACCTACTATGTGGCAAGATAACAGGATCTAAGACCTAGAGAACCCATTACATTTGGAAACATGACCTCTTTCAACCTAGGTCTGTATCCAGACCCTCAAAGAAGCTTTTTCATCTCTGAGAGCTAGAATACCTGCCCGGTGTAGAAAAAGTCATACACAGTCCCGCCAGCAGCTCTCTAAACTTGGAGGGGGCGGGGAATTAATTCAAGAGTGCAGGGATGGGGTCAGCCTGGCTACTCTGTAATTCTGAGGCATGTCTGCTCTTTTACAGTTCTCCTGAGAAAAAAGGACCGATAGGAAAGAGATATTGATATGTAAGAGGGGATTTAGGATAGAACTTGGCTTAGGCACTTATGAAGGCTGAGAGGTCCCAGGATCTGCCAGGATCTGGGCTAGAGAGCCAGGAAAGCCAATGGTGGCCCTCAGTCTGAGTCTGAAGGCCAGACAACCAGAGAGCCAAGAAAGAGTGTAAGTCAGGGTCCAAAGGCCCAAAAATGGGGCCAAAGTAGGACAGTGGGTATGTACAATGGTAGAAGTTCTGGCCCAAATCCATAGGCCCAAGAACCTAGAGCACAGATGTCCTAGTGCAGGAGAGGTGTGATGGCCCAACTCAACGAAGAGAGCCAATTCCCCTTTCCTGTATTTTTGTCCTATTACGGCCCTCAACAGATTAGGTAATGCATGCCCACACTGATGAGGGCCATCTTCTTCACTCAGTTCACCAATTCAAATGCTAATCACTCCCAGGAACACCCTCAGAGACACATCCCAGAAATGATGTTCTACTAGCTTTCTGGGTATCCCTTTGCCTGGTCAAGTTGACACATTAAATTAACCATCAGACCTGCATTTCAAGAGAACTTCATGGGAATTGATAAAAACTGGCTCTTCCTTACAGGCCTTAGAAGCATTTCCGTAAGCCAGTGATCTGGGGACGAGAAGAGAAAAAGGGAAGCAGTTGAATTAGGTTGGAATTAAGTAGAAGCCAACAAGCAGCCAATCTGTTGATGCTCTGGAAAGACCTCTATCTTGATGGCTGGAGGAGGTGTGCTCAGGTTACCTTAACTCTCTGCTACACCTGGCCTTCAAAGCACACCAGCTACGGATGTCAAGGTATCTGACTCTCCTCAAGATTCCCCTGCTCTCATCTCCCACCTGACCGTATGACCTTAACATTTGATCCAGGTGTCTTCTGTTTTTACTTTGCCAAAAGACACTATGTCCCATTTGCTCTGCTGAGGATGCAACTTGCATCCTTGGATTTGGGTGGTAATGAACATGGCTTTCCTTCAGAAGAACCTTCAGAGACACCATGAAAGAAGCAGTGTCCCTTACGGCTCGGAGAGCCTCAGGCAGGACCTCGCCACAATCACATCCTCCCGAACCTTGGAATGGTGCTGCCAGTGATTCACACAAATTAAAAATGGAGGCCTCTAATTCCCTCAACATGAATTCATCCATTCAGTAAGCCTTTATTACGTGTTAACAATGTATCTGTTGTTGAGGGAGCCAGGGAGGAAATTTATTTTCCAACTGCCCATCAGAAAGACCTTGGATAAATGTTTTTTACTCCCGAATCTGAATGACAACCAATTCAAAGAAGCATTGCCCACCTGGGTGGCTCAGTTGGTTAAGCATCTGACTCTTGGTTTCAGCTCAGGTTGTGATCTCATGGTTCATGGGTTCGAGCCCCGAATCAGGCTCTGTGATGATAGTGTGGAGCCTACTTGGGATTCTATCTCTCCTCTCTCTGCCCCTCCCCTTCTCTCCCTCCCCACTTCCTCTCTCTGCCCCTCCCATTCTTTCCTTCCCTCTTTCTCTCTCTCCCTCTGTCTCTCAAAAATAAATAAAATAAACTTCTAAAAATTAAAAAAAAAAAAAGCATCAGCTCCCAGACACCAAAAATCTAATCAGAAAAGTATCTTGCTTTGACCACCAACCCCCTGCTATCTTTCTAGATTTAGGAAGAGTTAGAAACATTCTGGCCAACTTCTGAGGCTATCTAGGTTAAAAAAAATGGATGTGACTTTTGTAGTTCAACTTAGACAACGCATCATTAAAAATAAAAAATTATAATGGAAGGTTGAAAAAGTCAGCCTTAAAAAAAATAGATGTTACAAAATTAGCCAGCTTTCTATTGAAAGAAATGGGATACTATTTTTTTTTAACTTATCACTTCTCTATATCTGAATCTTGTCCTGAAGGATGTGGTGACCTAAATAGGGATGACACTCGTCCTGAGGACTCTGCAGCACCCAGAACTGGCAGTCACTGAGAAAGAGCCTCAGCTCTAGAGATGCACTGCAGTCTCGAAGCCAAACAAGAGTGTGTCTCTTTGTCCTAGGACCAAGATGGGCTATTCTTTCAAGGTCTCTGAAATGACATGTTAGTAAACACTGGAAACAGGGCTACACAGAGGAGCTAGACTTCTAAGCCATGAACTTTTTTTTTAAACAGTTTATACCTTTCAACATTCACTATAGTCACACCTACAAATTACTAAAAATTTCAAAAAAATTCTGAAAAGCTTTGCTCACGGTTTACACTCGCAAAAAGGAGAGCTTCCCATTCAGTCACAAATCACATTCACGAGCATTTGATGTTTATATAGGACAGAAACAGCTGACCTAATTTCACCTCACTATGATATAAATATTTCTCATTTGTAGTTCGGTCATAAGATCTGAACTGTAGGTCCTGGGCTTGGGCTGCAAAGATCGCGTGACCTTGAGCGAGTCAGCACATCTCAGCGTCTCAAGTTTTCTCCCACTGAGATCTGGTCCCAAAGAGGATTTTTTTCTCTATAGTTTTATTTTTATTTATTTTTGAGAGAGAATGAGAGAAAGACAGAGTGTGAGCAGGGAAGGAGTAGAGAGAGAGAGGGAGGGGGAGAGAGAGAAAGAGAGAACAAGCAGGGGAGGGGCAGAGAGACAGAGACACAGAGTCTGAAGCAGGCTCCAGGCTCCAGGCTCTGAGCTATCAGCACAGAGCCTGACGTGGAGCTGGAACTCACAAACTGCAAGATCATGATCCAAGCCAAAGTCAGACACTTAACTCACTGAGCCACTCAGGAGCACTTTTTTAAAAACAACTGCTTTGAGAGTCCGATATAAGTTATAGATCATCTCTTCATAAACAATGCTGTTTATGACCAATTTGATGATGTTCAAAAAGAGCCACAGGTCTTAGATTACAAATGTAAAGTAATGTAAAGAATTTTTACAATCCTGGGGCACCTAGGTGGCTCAGTCAGTTGTGTCTGACTCTTGATTTTGGCTCAGATCATGATCTCACAGTTTGTGAAATTGAGGTCTGTGCTGTCAGGGTCTGTGCTGACAGTGCAGATTCTGCTTGGGATGCCCTTTCTCCTTGTCTGCCCCTTGCCCCACACTTGCGCACTCTTGCTCTCTCTGTCTCTTTCTAACATAAATAAATAAACTCAAAAAAAAAAAAGAATTTCTACAATCCCTACAATCCTTTCAGAGGTGGAATTTCGCGTTTGTGCAGTAGGGCAGCCTGTATTATATGTTACTGCCTGTGCTGTGTATTATATATCATGTATACAATATAACATGTTATATACTGTATTATCATCTAACTATAATATAGTGACTATACTATGCTTGCATATTATGGTACTTATCACACTTGTGCTTGCCTTAGGCATAGACACGAATAGAATTCAAATAAAAGGCTTTGCTCTGACCCATCTTTTAGTATGACTGACATTTTTGTTTAATAGTTTATTGTCAACTTGGTTTCCATATAACACCCAGTGCTCGTCCCCACAAGTGCCCTCCTCCATTACCACCACCTCCCTTCCCCCACCCCCTCCCGCTTCAACCCTCGGTTCCTTTTCAGTATTCAATAGTCTCTCAGGTTTTGCGTCCCTCTCTCTCCCCAACTCTCTTTCTCCCTTCCCCTCCTCATGGTCCTCCATTAGGTTTCTCCTGCTCTCCTGTTAGACATATGAGTGCAAACATATGGTATCCATCTTTCTCCACCTGACTTATTTTGCTTAGCATGACACCCTCAAGGTCCATCCTCATCATCAGGGAAATACAAATCAAAACCACACGATACCACCTCACACCAGTCAGAGTGGCTAAAATGAACAAATCAGGAGACTATAGATGCTGGCAAGGATGTGGAGAAATGGGCACCCTCCTACACTGTTGGTGGGAATGTAAACTGGTGCAGCTGCTCTGGAAAACAGTGTGGAGGCTCCTCAAAAAACTATCAATAGAACTCACCTATGACCCAGCAATAGCACTGCTAGGGATCTACTCAAGGGATACAGAAGTGCAGATGACTGACATTTTTAAGGGACTTATTTTAATGGACTATAAATGTGCTCCTTAAGTGACTACCAACTTGATCTCTCTCGTTCATCCAAGCCTGGTGGAGAAGGTCTCATTATAAACATGGGTGGGCTGAAAAGGAAGTGAATGAAAACAACACCAGCAAGTCACCCTCATCTGCAGTGCACCTGCTGCACGTAATTGAGACACTGAGGAATTCACACACGTGGCTGAAGCTAGGCCCTAAGATGATTAGCAAAAAGTTAAAATGCGGTGATTGGTTCTATCCTCTACTCAGTCAGGAATGGGAGTTGGGGGTGGTGAATCTAATAGATTTCCTTTATTCTTTTAGATCTAATATATTTCTTAGTTTATTAGCTTTGACCTAGGAAAACCCTATACCTATGTTCAGCAATTTCCAGAAACTCAATCCCAAAGAGGAAGACATGTCCTAAAACTGCTTGTGCAAAGTTTGTTGAAGATTGCAACCTGTCGGAAGAAAGAAGACCACATCAAATAAAGATAATTTAAATTAAGAGAAAATGAGAGGACGCCTGGGTGGCTCAGTCGGTTAAGCATCTGACTCTTGATCTCAGATCAGGTCTTGATTTCATGGTTGTGAGTTCAAGCCCTGTGTTGGGCTCCATGCTGGAGGTGAAGGCTACTTTAAAAATAAATAGATAAAATAAAATAATTAAAAAGAAATGAGTAACATGCTAGCCTGAAGATGCTTCTGGCAACCCTAGTTATTTTGTTTATTGCTTTTCACCAACCCACCATCTCTTCACCACCCCAAACCCCCACCCCCTGCCTAAATGGAAGTTTCATCAGGAAAAGAACTTTTATCTGTTGTGTTTGTCGATGAATACTAAACATGTAGAATATTTCCCTGCAATATTGAAAGAATGGGGAAAAGTCCTTTATTCATGCTGAGGATATCATGATCATTATAAAGGTGGTGCCAAGGTATAAAAGGTGCTTCATAAATATCTATATATCCAGAGTTACCTAGATTTTATAGCCAGATACAAAATGAAAAACTGCCTCCCCAAATCTCCTGTATATCAGCCTTGAGGTGGGGGGTAGACCTGATCATTCTGTACAGGGTTCACTGCAGCAGTACAGTATGTGCTGAGGCTTTCTGTAGAGCCCAAGAGCCATCACATACTGCATCTTAGAATCACAAGATCATGAAGAAACAAAGCAGAAAATAAGACCTGGTTTTAAATGGCTATGCAGAAGTCAGTTATTTATGAACTTCCTCAACAAAGATGACCTGGGCCATGGTCCTCAGTGCAGCATAAAATATCAGAGAGATTAGAGAGAAGACTTCATGAGAAAGCCTGGGTGGCTCAACTGGGCTGAGTCTCTTGATTTTGGTTCAGATCATGATCCCAAGGTCGTGGGATCGAGCCCCATGTCAGGCTTAGCATGGAGCCTGCTTGAGATTGTCTCTCACTCTCTCTCCTCTGCCCCCTCCCATACTCTCTCTTTTCTCTCTCTCTCTCTCCCCCCCAAATAAAAAAAGACAATCGTGAAAGGGAAGAGATGTTGAAAAAACAAATATTTGATTTATAAAGCAGCAGAAAGTTGAACCTACCAAAAGTAACCTTAACATCAGAGCAACTAACATAAGATAGGAGTGAAAACTCACTTTTTAATTAAATATTCACACGGAACATTCAGATGCTGTCATTCCAGAGTGACCCCTTTGAGAAAAATGGAGGAAATGCCATCCCACTGCGTGATTTATTGACATTAGGATTCATGATTCACAATCAAGACAGAAAGGGAACTCCATGGCAGGATCCTCATGATGTCAATGCCAAGAGCTAGAGGTGGAAAAACCTCAGCTATTTTGTCCATGATACAAGTAGTTTGTTTGACTGATTTTTTAATTCAATTAATATCTGATTTGCATCATGTGGTTTTAGCCAAAGACTTGAAATTGTCTATAGCACTAAGTTGAGTCAGATTTGTGACAATTTTGCAGAAGTGTGCTCTCCCCCAAAGTGCTAGGTTGACAAAGAAAATCAATAATGTCATCAGTTCAAGAAGAGCACAGTATTGTTGGAGGAACTAGGGCAGGACTTCCGGAGTCAGCACAGCAAAAAGATATCCAAGGCCCTTGGCCTGTGGAGATGCTCGCTATATTTAGTTCACTGACTCTCTGCTCCTGAGCAGCACCATCGAAGAGGGTACGCTTCTTGCCAGACAACGGCAGACCCAAAGAGAATAATAAGTAACTCCAATGGAGTGCTCATTACCTGTCAGGCACTGTCCCAAGGGTTTTATACCCAAGAAATGATTAATGGGGTTGCTCCCATTTTACAGATGAGAGACGCTTTACAAAGCGTAAAGAAACAGAACAACTTCAAGGTCGCCCAGCTAGCGAGTGCAGAGCCAAGACATGGAAGCAGGGGGTCTGGGTCCAAAGGCCAAGCTCTCACACTATACATATGGACTCTTAAGAATGAAGAAAACTAAGGTTACCTCCAAACTAAGGTTACCTCATAATCTAGAACCAACTCAGCCTCCTGAAGAGCCCAAGACAACACCCATCTCTCTGGCCTCAGAACAGACACGCCAGACACGTCAGGTTAAAAGAGTTAAACCAAGCTAGTCTTCAAGCAACTGAGCTCTAAAATCTGCGAAGTAAGACACAAAGGGGAAAAAACCAAGAAATCAAGTAGAACCATCAGAGAGGGAGAAAAATAAAGAAGAGCAGTGTACTGATGCTGAACTGAACTACTGTAAGAAAGTTAGACTGTGTCTGTGGCTAACCCCCACCCCCCCCCACCCCCCCCCCTCCGTGATCTTGAACAGGTCAGATCTGCCTATTCTCAACCCTGGTTCATTCGCTTATAGCATGAGAGACGTGGACCAGAAAATTCATAAGATCCCCTTCAATTCTAGAACTCTGTGCTCCAAGGCCGCTTCTGAAAAAAAACTACACTGGGTCTGCCCAGTGCTTTGCCCCAAGTAGAGGCTTGATCAATTGTACTAGATTGAAAGCAACCTTCAAGTGCTCTTTTTCCTATCAGGATCTTTAGCTTTGATCAAGAAAAAATGCAAGAAAACCTAAAAACCCACAACAGTTTAATTGTTAGCTCTTTATTTGATCCACTAAAAAAGAAAGTGCCATGAAGAATGCAATAGAGATTTGGAATTTTGTAAGAGAAAGCTCCCTCCCAATTAAAGCACCATTCTATGCTGCAAGTCAGTCATAAAAGAGTCTGCATAATGCTAACAGCAAATGCTTTCAAATCATTCAAAAGTCAACTGTTTTCCATTACCTGATTCAATCCCATCACCCTTCAAGGCATTCACTTCCTGAGTACTGGACTGAACCAAAGTCATCATTTATCTAAACAAAATGGTTTGCTCTGTGACTCTCTCTCTCTCTCTCTGCCCCTCCCGTGCTCATACTCTGTCTCTCTCTGTCTCTCAAAAAGACAACTGCGTGGCTCAGTTGGTTAAGCTTCTGACTTCGGCTCAGGTCATAATCTCATGGTTCGAGCCCCACATCGGCTCTGTGCTGACAGCTCAGAACCTGGAGTCTGCTTCAGATTCTATGACTCCCTCTGTCTCTGCCCTTTCCCCGCTCACACTCTGACTCTCTTTGTCTCTCAAAAGTAAATAAACATTAAAAATTTTTAAGAAACAAAATAGTTTACATGCCGCATTCTTGGGGAGAATTACAAATTGACATGCTTGGACCCCGCACACACAGCCTACATGAGTACAGAATCAAGCATCCATTTCTCAAAGAGACATTTCAGAGACAGTTCAGTCTCACTTTTCTATAAAAATTTAAAAAGTAATACCAGTAAGATGAAAGCTTGCATGTATTACACAAAGCAGAAATGCTGTTTATATCTTACCTTGTCATCTAGCAACTTTACTAATGCATCCAGCAGATTAAGTGGAAATGGGTCATAAGTCATTCATTGTAGAGAGGAATTAAGATTTCAGGAGAGTGTTAGCACAGTAGGAAATATACTTGGGTTTTTCATTTCTCCTACGCGCTACAGGAAGTAGAAAGATAAGTGTGCAACATTTCTTTAGTGACACGTGATGGTCAGCTTCCATTTACTGCTACCTGAACTCCACAGGGAACCCATCTTGTAGTCCACAGACAGCACAGGTGGCCATGGGGGTTGATAAATGGGACCTATTTGAAACACAACTTCAACTATAAGGTAGCCTCAAAGAACAAATGAGCAAGAGATTCTACAAGAGTTCTGGGACTAGATGAAGATATCTTTCTATTTCTTCCTTCTATATTCCATATGACTCTGACATTCAAAAACTCCTTGAAGTTAACTGGCATTGTACAAGTAATTACTTCATTATCCTTGTTCTCATTTCCATTCTGGGCTTACATTGATTTTGGGAGGATTTGTAAAATCTTGGGTATTTGTCTTTTTCTTCAACTGAAAAAATTTCTATTTGAAACCAATTTACTCCAAATTCAATAAGGATTTCCTCCCACTCTACACTTATAGTGTACTTTAAACAAGCAATGTGCTCAACTTCAGCAAAGAAAAATTGCTAAAATAAAGACAGTTTCCACTGAGGGCCATTCTGCATACAAGTAGGATGAAAGCACGGTCCAAGGCATCCAGAATGTCAAGACCAAGAATTGAAGCTGGTGGGTGAGTCCTCCAGGTAAGGCCCCAAGTCAAGAAGCAACAGGAAAAAATGACCAAAGAGACCAATTCGTTATGCCCCAAAGCACAGATGAGCAAACTAAAGCACAAAGAAAGTCAAATGATTCAACTTTAAGCTGATAAATCAAAGAACTAGGATTTGATTGCAAAGTCCATGAAAAATCTCTTTCACACTGTTTTCCTTCAAAACAACTTGGCATCCAAAGTAAAAAGAAGACACTCTGAAAGACTACTGTGCCCGTTAACCTGGGCAAAGAAAGGTCACTTTCAGAACACACTGGCCTGAGGCCACAGTCCAATCAATGCAATGAAGAGGCACTGGTCCTGGGTCAGAACAGCTGGTTTCTTACTCTGCCTCACTAGCTTCTTGACATTAAGGAACTCTTTCTCATGATGTGTTGAATAATGTGTTGAATGGACTTTGATTTCCCCCTTAACATCTAGCAATGTATAATTCAAAAATTTTAAGTAAAGGAAAAAGGAAAATGGAGCCTATGCAAAAAACACACATACACATATGTGTGTGTGTGGATCTATTTATTCCATTGGGCAAAGCTTAGAATTCTTTACCAGGAGTCATAGTACCACAACCTCCTGTTAGGCAGATCACTCAAGCAGATTCAGGTCAGGCCCTTGAACTTGTGGTGTGGCTCCTAAGAGCCAGTTGATTGGGTCACACATTAATGAACAATAGGAATGCCATGTAGTTCTCTTGCTGGAAATACTGACGGCTAAGGCTGATGCCGAGCAGGATCTGGTCCTGAAAGTTTGCGGAAACTAGGAAGCCAGCACCAGATGACCAAAGTGGAGATCCTCAGAAATGTCATCAAGGTAAGAAAGTGAATTCCACACAGCAAATCTTGCCAGATGTAAGACACTAATTAAAGAAGGACGCAAAAGAAAGAAAAGTGTTGTGCCAGGTGATTCCAAGAAAGCCAGTCCATGTTCCAAGGGTTGGTCACCAATTCCACTAATGTTTGAGCCAGATAACAGACGGAGCTGGCAGGCCCCATAGCTGCGCAATCATGGAGAAAATGGGCAAACAACCAAAACGAGAGATTTAAAATGACCACTAACACCAACATTTTTTAAAAGATTCTCTAAAGCATCTGTTAGGAAATATAATGTTGAGGGGAGATAAATCAGCAGTGTAACTGTTTTAAATATTCAAATATATGGGGCGCCTGGGTGGCTCTGTCTGTTGAGCGTCCGACTTCAGCTCAGGTCATGATCTCACAGTTCGTAGGTTTGAGGCTCGCATTGGGCTCTGTGCTGACAGCTAGCTCAGAGCCTGAAGCCTGCTTCGGATTCTGTGTCTCCCTCTCTCTCTCTGACCCTCCCCTGCTCATGCTGTCTCTCTCTGTCTCTCAAAAATAAAAAACATTAAAAAATGTAAATATATAATTGTGTGTAGCAATAACAAAGAATGCCAAAATGTCAGTGTTTAATATTTTCACCCTCCTCCGTGTTAGATGTAAACACTCTACAAAGCAATGCCTACCTAGATTTGAAGTCGGACTGAAATAAGGTCTAATAGAAATTTCAGGCATTGAAAGCTCTGAGATCATCTTTGACATATGGTTGAATGAGGGTCAGAAACGCTCTGAGTCTCTTTTTTAACACCATAGCTCAGAGCTTTCTTTCTCCAGCTCTGCAAACCGAGGTCTTTATCAAGCATCCTAAATTTCAACAACCTCCTATTAGCCAAGCTGTCCATTCTTACCTCAACTCCAGTCATTATGAATGTCAGATAAATATGCTACATCATACTTTACTCTTATCCGATCTCTATTCAGAAACCTAAATTTCCCAGAGCCCACCTAACCTAGTCCTAATGGCCTTGGTCTTCAAATCCAGACTCCAGACCCCGCCCTGTCTCAGCATGGCACAGAGTTCCCAGCTCATTTCCCATTATTCTCCCTGACGGCCCAACTGCTCTCCTCATGAGTGCCTGAAGCATGTGGTTCATAATTTCCTTTAATTATGTTGCATCCTCTTGCCTTCCCCACTCAAAACTCCTCCCCCTTTCCCTCCTTTTCCCTCCATACCTAATGGTGATCACAAATCATGAGCAACTGGAGAAACTCCAGAACAAATCAGGGGTATCTCTCCCATCCCCATTTCATTTCTGCAGTAAAACGGACCCCCCAAAATAACTCACCAGTAACTCAAAGCCAAGACACAAATAATAAAGGGTAAAGAAGGGTGGGAACCATATTTTTTAAAAACTAAACTTAAAGGTTCTTAAATTGAACACAAAAATTACCTCTGAGCTCCACAGCAACCAAGGCACAAGGTGGAACATGATATAGCAAGTCGTTTTTATCTGACTTAAATCATACAAACTCATCAGCAGAGATACAAGTTCCCCAGCTCTGAACAAAAAGGGAACTGCCATGCATGTCATTATCTTAGACATTTAACATGATGGATACTATATCCCCAACACATCTTTTATGCAAAGTAGAAAGCCATTTCTTACCATGACCCTCTATAAAAACTGAGGGCATAATATTCACCTCATTCTACTAATACAGTTCTGTTGGGAACTAGAAAAATACAGTCCAGGAGTTTGTGTTTCTATGACTTCTACAGGAATAGCTCCCTCTAATATCAGTTGTTCTGCCTGGAGCTATGTGTCCGATGAGTCAAAATGGAGGCCACCAGCAGGCACCTGGAAAGAACTAATCTAAAGCGATTCCTCTGAGGACGAGGCCAACGAAGGTCATGTTTGGGCAGGAAAATTTAAGAGATGCCCTGACAGAGGGCCACCTGCTCTCCTTGGGGAGATGCGCCTCCAGAAAAGCCTGAAGGTTAAACTAAGACCGTTTCTAAAATAGCTCTGTATCCTGTCAGAGGCTCAAACAAGTCCCCAGCTGCCCATGCCTTCATTTCTACATCAAAGACGTGGAAAATTTCAGCAGGCACGATCATTCAGACAAGCACTCTGTCACAAATGGCCTAGATAATAGCTCCTGTCCACTGTTTCTTTTAAGCAGGACTGCGGCATCCGGAGGGTCCCCCAGTATTCACCAGTGACGGAATGTCCACTGGGGTAACTAAGGAGTTGAAAGGATTATCCAGGGCTATCCATCCAGATGCAGAAAGGCATATGCCCAAAATCGCATTTTGGTTTGACGACCCTGCAAAGCGACTCACAGAAAAGTGGGGGCGGGGTCAGGGGAACATGTATGAGGCTGCGGAGCATTTCTGACAAACCATTGCTTTGGGGAATGCCAAGCATAGTATTTTAATCAAAAAGTCCCTGGGAGCAAACTGACATCTTTAATGACTATTATATAAGTTGCCTGGGGTCACATGTACCTGGGGGCTGGTGTCCACCATTAGTTTTTTATTAAGTTTCTTTGGGTTTATGTTTCCAGAATTGGAAGCACAGTTTTACTACAGTGTGTGCTCCAGTAACTGACAGTTATTTAAAAGCTGTGTCCCCTACGCCTGTCACTATGCCCGATATGTTTTCTGATAAAGGTGTTGTCTGCTAAAGTGAAGGCTGAGAGAGTTCCATGTGACTTAATGGGACTATATTAAGTTTATAAGAAAAATGGAAAATAAAAATTTAATGTAATAAGGAAGGAAGAAGAGGGGTGCCTAAGTGGCTCCATCAGTTAAGCGTCTGACTCTTGGTTTTGGCTCAGGTCATGATCTCCCAGGTCATGAGTTCAAACCCTGCACCGGTCTCTGCGCCGACAGCACAGAGCCTGCTTGGGATTCTTTCTCCTTCTCTCTCTGCCCCTCTCTAGCTCACTCGCTCACTCTCGCTCACTCTCTCTCTTTCTCTCTCAAAAAATAAATAAATAAACATTGAAAAAATAAGAAAGGAAGGATAGAAAGAAGAGAAAAAGAAGGAAGGAGAATGGAAGGTAGGTCTGGATAACAGCCAAAGGTGATCATTCTCTCTCCAGTAGCCCTGGTAACAACGACTCCAGCCTCACA